>NC_135500.1:157860974-158067588 GCF_052857255.1 Amblyomma americanum
CCACCGTCTGAAAATAATCCCCTAGTATACATGATTAGAACGTTGTGCTTGGTTTGTAGCATAACAAACAAAAACAGTGCAACACAAGTTCTCTGTTATAATTAAAGCTGAAACGGCTGCATTTTATTAGATCCTAACTGAACAAAAGACCATTGTATTGAAATTTGGGAGCACGCAATAGACCCCCAGACATGTGAAGTTATTCCGTGGCTTTCTACTATGGTGTGCCTCACACCCCATGGTCTTCTTTAACGCACTTAAAGTTCTTCTGGAATCTCTCCGACACGAATATATTCTTCCCAACATACACTGCTAAACAACTTTCGCGGCCTTTAAACCTCAATAAAAATCTCAAAATTAAGCTTTAAATTCGTTTTCGAACGATCAGGGGTAAAACGTGCTCTTCCTTTAAGCAGCTGCAGTGCTTTGGAAAGCCTTCAGTTCAAGAAAAATGAATCTGTAGAAATAATAATGCGGCAATTCTAACGCGTAAAAACCCAAGAAATTCAAGGTGAACATTTTGCACTTACTACATTCCCAAGGCTACTTTGCAGACTCAAGAAAAAGTGCGCAAACGATGAGGGCCTTGCACTAAAGTAACAGGCACAATTTTAAGGTGTGTTTGCTAGGCGTGTATTTCGCACTAAAATTAGTGTTTCATACAAAAGCCGTTCAGTTAGAGGTATTACATGAACTACATGAGCATCTACCATCAAAATATCATATCGGTGTCGCATGTCTTAAAATCTCAATTATTAATTTTATCTACATCATTTGGTTGCTGAAATAATTTTTACAATGGTAATTTACAGAAAAAATATTGTCGTTTTCTATTTTACATCCGAGCGAATATCAATAAGATACAAATACCGCAAAAGACTGTCTTTGGATTATAACTAACCTTCCATATGACTCGCAACACACCACAACATTACAAGACACTGAAAACCTGAGACCTAATGGAAAAACAAGATCACTTCGCCACATCCCGCCCTGGTACATTCCGCCCAGCCGTACGAATTATGGAGAGCAAAGGATCGAACAACAGCTGCCGTATATTTTGAACAAAGCACTCTCCTTAAACATCCATCCCCATTTCCTTACTGCGGAAAAATAGGAACTGCAATGCCTCGCATAAATTTTATTTTTTAATGTCAAGTTGCTTTCATGCATTTGCTTGCGTTTTTTCTTAACTCTTGTATTTTTTTGTGACCAGAGTTTTTCGGCAGTTTGTGTTTCTGCATGTCACATCACATCAAAATGTTTTTCCCTTTTATAAAACGAGTGATTAAAGGTGATTATCTACATGCTTTGTATAGCTACATGATAAAATTCCTTGTTCCTTCTGTATGTTTTTAACTGTTTTTTTTTCTCTCAAAGTGGTGAGTTTCTATTCAGTGTAACAAAATGCGGCACCGCTGTCGCCGCCATTGTGTGTAACGGGGGCGCGGTTCCCGTCAAGCCGAAGATTTTTGTTGGCTTTTCTGCCGCGCTCCTAGGACTATGATGTGGTGCTGAAAATAAATTGAATTGAATTGAAAAAATATAACTATCCGACCAATGTGCGCATGCCGATTTTCACAGTCAAGCATAAGGATTGGCAGTAAACACAACTGTGTAAGAAAGGAGGTAGGACACCTTATATCCAAGGACTACAAAAATATACTAAAGGTATCCATGCTCAAAGGGCGCTCGACAAGAGTGGGCTCTTGGCGCTTATACTTTTGTCGTTAAGGCGACTGCCTTCACGAACATCACGACAATTAGGTGAGTAACGCGTCCTTGAATCACGCAGCAGTGAATCACGCAAACGCAGCCAACATCCGCTCGTGGATTTTTCGCGCATTGTTGTTCAATTACTCCCCGCCAAGAGCGCAAAAAAAGGTAAATAAACTATGCCTCTCCGAGCTCTCACTAACCGATTAAAAGGCGGCTTCATGGAGCACCTACGGTCAGCGGCCTCCTTCTGGCGCTAGCCGCGCAAGAAAGCACACGGGTTTCGCAAGAAATGTGCACACTGTAGCAACGCGACTCAACTACCATAATACGTGAGCAGCCCATCGAAGAGCAAAGGAGGAGGATGAAAGCCTATCGTTCTTCGCTTTGACAACGGAGCGGCGACAGCTTTGAGACGTTAGGGTAGTGCGGTGTCTGAAGAGAGAAAAATGAGCGTGGAAGGAAGCAGACGGAGTGCCATTTTTCTTTTATTCTTTGCCGGTGCATTAACGGCTGAGCGAAGAAGGTAATGCGGCATCGAGCGAGGCTGAGGAGGCGCTAAAGATACTCGCAGTGGCTATTACCTTTCCTTTGTTGCCTCTTCCGCAAAAAGAACCTCGGAGTAGTGTGGCGCGCGTATGCCGCCGCCGGCTAGGAGACGTGGGACAAAACTGCGCTACTGGCCCTGTATAGAGTGCTGAGGCCTGGTGGACTAACCTTCATGTTTTATGCAGCAGAGACTGCCAGACTACAGGTTTTGTGGTTGAAGAGTGCGGTACGATTGCTGACTGAGCGTCTGTCGTCGTCATTTGTTGGACGACCGGAACACGAGAATACCGTGTCGTTTCGTGGACACGAGATTCCCCTTGCGCCGCTACTCAAAAGCGGAGACTTCTTACTGTCGCACTGAGGAGTTGCGAAGTGGGGCTGAAATATTCTGAGCTTTTTTTCTAGTTTTGCCGTTGGTAGAACGTGTTTTCAATATTCTTGTTTTTTGCTGCGGAGGTCTTTTCCAATGACGTGTGTGAAGAAGTGGCTGGCTACGCTCACGTGCACAGCATGTTCTTTCTCTCTGTTTTTTTTTCATGGTTTGGGCGATGGCGTTGGTTTGCATTTTTTGTGTGATTGGCATGAGACACATCCAAAATGGCTGTGAATCACGAATGTCAGTACTGCAAATGAAAGTGCTTTTAACGAGAATACCGAAGGGTGACCAACTGAGCCGACAGCATTCTCACGAAGCGAATGAAAAGCCTTATAACCTATGAAACAAAATTTTAATGCTTCGTTTCTATCACCCTACCAGTTTCTTCGGGTAATTTCGCAAAATTTTCTATTTTAAAGATTGTTTTGGGTAGATAAATAAATTGAATATTTCAATTTAGGAACTGCTTTGGTGAAATTTTTTTTTATACTATAGCAGTAAATACGCCTCAGATCTGAAAATCAGGCTGTTAAACCTAGCCTCTGGGAAGTGCGGACGGAAATAAAATGGTTGTAATTGTAGTTAACTTTCCACTGGTTCCTCCGTATTTCTAGAACATAAAGATTGAGCTCAATTTTCTGGTTTTATTGGCTCCAATATTTCCGTGACAGAAAATTATTCTATACAAAGACTCTAGTTAAGCTGAAATTTAAATGTTGTTCATCACTTAATTGAATAGAGTCTTGCTGCTGACAACGACATCACGGCTACAATTTCTTATTAGTAATGCTGTCTGCCATGAGGCTATTAAAATGTGAATGGACATGAATACAACGCAACAAGTATACGAAGCTACAAGTATAATTATTAGACGAAATTAGGAATGTCGACGTGCAAGTAAAAAATGATCTCAGAACTATCATCTTTCTCTAAAGATACAGTGCGATGGAAATCAAACAGGTTTTAGAAAAATATTCACTACATCGGTTTGGTTTTTTGGGCTCTGAAAACCAGAACAACAGGTGAAGGACATTACAGAAAACAAAAATGATTGAGGATTTCTGTCCGCATATGTAATGTGATAAAATATTTCCTTAATGTGGCAGATTGATTCCTTGCAAAAATGTTTGAGGTGAGTAATTTCATTTAACTATTGCCCTAGGGGAACGCTGAATTTATGAGTTAGCTCTGGCCGTCATGGATGTACCTTGATTTTTGAGAGAAATTTGTACAGCTCAGTAGAAGCGCTGTTTCGAGTACGGGTTCTGTTTCGTTGGAGTAATTATTGCGTTACAGGTAAAAAAAAAATTGAACAGAAAAGAAAACACCCTGTGTTAGCAGCTATGAATAGTGACCGCAACTTGCTGTCATGAATCGAGGTTCTAAGCTTCAGCATATGCCATAAAGTTCCCTAAAGCCGTCCCCCGGAGTAAGAGCTCAGTCTTAACTTGTTTTTATTATTAAAAAAACGCTTGATCTTAAATTTTGTCCACTCTCCTGGCTGGTTTCAATATTTAGTACCTCAATGCTAATCTGCGTCTCGGTTGTGCTGATTGCAACAATCTCTTCCAAGTTGCTGCACAACAGCGCCGCATCTCGAACGACCGTACGGGCAGCGATAGGCTTGAAGACATTGGCAAGATAATAAACGCTTGTTCCAGCACTCATGCGAACAGTTTCGCCCTCCGTCACAGATTTGCGCCTGTCAAGCGCACCCACCCGAAGGAAATTATAATCTTCGCCGTATAGTGCGAAGGCGGGAAATGTGAGCCATTTTCTGCAACCAACTACCGGGCCGACGCAAATTGCACCCTGCCGGGGATAACGGTTTAGACGCCGTTCCTGCTGTGCTGTCATACCAGTACTACTTCGCTACACGAGACAAGCGTGGAAGGCGAGTTGAGGGACACTAATGGGCACTTTTCTTCTTTCAAGCACTATATGATTACCAGCATCTCAATGAAGTTACATCTTAAAAATGTGCTTACTTTGTTCCTGTGTGACATGGGTGGAGAAAATAGATGATGCGACTACACCGGGCAATACTATCGGCAAGCTGGCTGGCTGTGCAGAACAGAGGAAAACGTAACTGTTTCGGTACTGTGCAGAAATCAAAGTATCCTTGAAAACTTTGTCTTTCGCACGCTTGTTCTTGTCCTAGTTGTGTTCCCATCTTCTCTGTGACGGAAATAGCACAAGTGCGAAACAATGTGTGACTGGAACACAATTACTCCCCCATAATCGGCTTTCGTATGGTACTGACAATCACCCGTTTTTCTTTCAAGCACTATATGATTACCAACATCTCAATGAAGTTACATCTTAAAAATGTGCTTACTTTGCTCCTGTGTGACATGGGTGGAAAAAATAGATGATGCGACTACACCGGGCAATACTATCGGCATGCTGGCTGGCTGTGCAGAACAGAGGAAAACGTAACTGTTTCGGCACTGTGCAGAAATCAAAGTATCCTTAAAAAATTTGTCTTTCGCACGCTTGTTCTTGTCCTAGTTGTGTTCCCATCTTCTCTGTGATGGAAATAGCACAAGTGCGAAACATTGTGTGAATGGAATACAATTCCTCCCCCATAATCGGCTTTTGTATGCTACTGATAATTCACTGCTACTTTTTTTACGCGGTGCGCAAGTGCGACGTGCTCGAGCCGTCTCAGCTAGCGTTCTATGGCGAATTCCTGCGCCATGTTTAGGGGTCGAAGTTCTCATGAACTTGTTGCTTAAAGAGAATCCCAAGAGAGTGTTGCATAACGGTATCCCCAAGGGCATCCTGTTTTACTTGTCGCACTTTTGAGCCGCTGTGGGGATTGAGAAGATGTGTGAGGAGGGCTTATAGGTGCATGAATATTTCATGCCAGATGCCCACTCGCTTTCATGATGGGAAATAAGGCTGAAACACTGTTTTGTGCAATAGCAACGGAAGATACAACAGCAACCAAAATAAATGGTCACAAAAGAGGCGGAGCATATTGAGGGAAAATGAGCGACGCCTAGGACCTAATGCACTGAACTTCACCCAAATGCCTCAGCTACATGCAGATACCTGTACTTGCAAAGCAAGTTTATGTTCAGCCACGTTGCAGTTATCTCCATAATTTCAAAGCTGAAAACGACCCTTACACTAAATTAGAGGTACCCGAGACGCCACCGTACACGGCAGAAAATAAATCACATTACTTCAAGACTTTGGCACTTTTGCCAGTCTGAAGAATTTTGCAGCCGCATAAACGGTGAAAAATAAGCCTTTTTGTGTCATTTTTTGCAACATGATTTTGTTCTAGCCAGGTGAGCATCAGGTATGAATTCCAATTTTTATTCCTTTTTTTGACAGCCACTGAAGATGACCCGCATCCCCGTTAATTAGAGCCATCGCGGTAATTAAGAGGAGCGCTGAGCAGGGGCAATGCGCCGACCTTTGATGGGAGCGAAGTATGAACCGGAAAACGTCCTTGCGGATACAATAGATTTGCTCATTAGGCTACAGGGAGATCAGATATTAATGACGTCCTTCCACACCTTCCACCTTCTTAACTTCAAGCTTTCCAACTTTCCTAAATAAGTAACTTTGACGAAGTGCGCCCTCTTTTCTATTAAGCGTAATTTTATTCCTTTCGCAGAGGTGTCGCAAGCAAAACAAAGTAGTGCAACATGAAAAAAATTCCTTCAATACGAAAGCGGCGATATTCTTTCTGCTCTGGCACGACGGTCGCTCTAATGAGAAATATCTCCCCTTAAGAATGAGCCCTTAATAGGGGCGTACTTTGGCGCTCTTAAGATGGGCTTCAATTTATGGCAGATAAGGACTTTATGAATGCATTTTGCGTTTTCCTCATTATTGCGCCCCGCCGCGGTGGCTCAGTGGTTAGGGCGCTCGACTACTGATCCGGAGTTCCCGGGTTCGAACCCGACCGCGGCGGCTGCGTTTTTATGGAGGAAAAACGCTAAGGCGCCCGTGTGCTGTGCGATGTCAGTGCACGTTGAAGATCCCCAGGTGGTCGAAATTATTCCGGAGCCCTCCACTACGGGACCTCATTCTTCCTTTCTTCTTTCACTCCCTCCTTTATCCCTTCCCTTACGGCGCGGTTCAGGTGTCCAACGATATAGGAGACAGATACTGCGCCATTTCTTTTCCCCCAAAAACCAATTATTATTATTATTATCATTATTGGGTATCGGAACCATTACACATCAAAGAAGCCGATTGCAGTAGCAACCAAAGCTGCTTGTTTGGTGTCTCTTCCGGTGACTGAATTCGGAAGAACGAGCATCGCGGTTAGGTGAAGCCCCTGCGCTCTTGCCGTATGACAATAATTCCTGCAGAGTTGTTCCATTCACTTGCGTCCTCCACAATTTTGCGCCCATTTATCATATTCACAATAATTGGGTACGCTTTTTTGGGTACTCACTAGGACGTAGACTCGCAGAGAAAATACTTTGAGACAAAGCTCACAGATATTTGGCTATAAGTTGCGATGAGGTAGGTGCAAGTATCTCGATATTATGCATTAACTAACAATACCGATGGTTTCTTGTGAGCTTTCTGCCTCAAAACTAAATTTGGCTCTCGATCTAAAAATTTTTTAACTACTCACGAACACACTGTCGTATATAATGTGCAGCAGATTTAATCTTCTTCACAGGCCTTAATTTTTTAGTATAAAGCTGCTCGGAAAAATCACCGTTCTATGTTTTAGCGTTTGGATTGGAGTCAAGATTGTTTCTCAATAATTTCTCTGAAGCGAATTTACGACACAGAGGATGGCGAGAATAAACTAACCCTTTCCAATATTTCTAGATAAATTAATTATAATTAACCGCGAGCTTTCAGTTAAAGGTTAGAAACGAATGCAGCTTCAGAAGATCATCAAGCATTGTTCTTGGCGACAATGAATTTTTTTTAATAAAAGAACTCAAAAAGAGAGGCTTTTGCTTCTGTTACAGAGGGTGACCAAGAATAACATGAACGAGTTTTAAAAGAAATATGAGTGTCATAGGTGAGTGAAATTAACTAAGCGCCGTTGAGTGCCGTGTATCCTAATCTGCACAAGTTTTTTCGGCGGGTGACCGGATTTTCTTTTAACGGAGCCTGTCTTGGGCGCTCAAGTAACACTGCTGTCCTGAGGTTCTTTTTTAGTTTTGTGGGCATCCTTTTACGGCTGGTAAAATCATTAATCTGAATGATACCTTGTTTTAAAAAATGCAGTCTCCCTCTCTTCAAGCGGAGCTAAACATTCCTTGTTGAATCTGAAAAAAAAAATATTTAAAAATTTGTGCATATTAGACTTGTTGTATATTCGTTTTGTCATAGAGTTTCTAAATATTACTCAGAAGGAAAGCTGGTGCCATTGTATATGCGAGTTTCCGAAGGAGCCAGGATAGAGCACTTCATCCACCGTGGGAATGCCGGGAGGACAGCAAGGCGCACTCGGCTTGGCCCTAAAACATGACTACGGCTGCAAAAATACAAATTTTTGCAAATTATATGTTGCCAGGAAGCATAGTTTTGCAATCATTAGGCCCTGTAATAAAATATTGTAACTATATATTGCAATAAATGAGCAGAAAAGCAGAGAAGCACCGAATTTGCCCACGGCGAGAGAGGGCTTTCTCTTCATGCCGCCAAACTTAGCCAACCGTGGAAAACACGTTTTTTTTGTTTACATACACGCTGTTTAGAGTAAATATTCTTGAAAAAAAATCGTTAATTCTAAAATACCACATTTAATACGTTCTTTTTTTGTGCAGTGTGAAAAACAGAAATGTTTCATTGGTGTAGTCTGCTATTGTGGGACGCGCCATATGTCTGTGCATAGGATATGTTCATGCGGCGATAAACTTACCCGAGCCCCCGCTTTTCTATGAATGACTAGTTTTCGTGCACTTGGTGCTGGCTCTCGGCATGTCCTGGCACTGCGCTTACAGATTTTGCCCAGAAAAACATCAGGTAGAAAGCGCAAACCTCTCCTACCACAATTAAGTGATGGCCGCGTTAATGCTAACAAGTGCAACGAGCGGGTGTTAATGCGAATAATGAAGTGGAAATCGTTCCTTCATGCAATGCGCGGCCACCGCCATTTTCGAAATTAAACAAACGCAATCCTCGGTGAGCACGGTTAACATAAGTTGCGCTTGTCGAAGTACTTAATTTTGCACCTTTAAATTTCCTCGGAGGCTCCTAAGAGAAATGTGAAGAGTGGTCAAAGCAGCGGCCTGTCGCATTCTCAGTTAAAAAAAAACAACTTGTTCCTTTCTTTTACATTCCAATGCACAGGTAGCTACAGGTTCCCGCTGAGCAAAACCCAGTTTGCTGCGTAAATGGCTTCCAATGAAAGAGCAAACGAAATTTAGGCCTAGCAGGCACCAGACACAGTGCTCAGCTCACTTCGAGTCGAGCGCCTTTGGAAGCTCCGGAGCTCAATTCCTGTGTAGCTGCGCTACTCAAATACATAGTGCATAAAAAATCAGTGAAAACTACAGTAGTGACAGTGGAACAAGACAACCTAAAAAAATGTAATTCGTAGCACAGTAAAGAAGCCACTAGATGTCAATCCAGTTTACTATCTTCCCAGCATGCCTCGGGCGTCCATGGTGGATGAAGGTAAAAGCCGCCAGCTTTCCTTCTAGGGTACACTAAGAAACTGTATGGATTTTACAGAACAAAACATTGCATAATAATAGGGCACACTGCTATTAACAACCCTTAGTGGCTGTACTCCTCTAGGCCAAGCCGCCTTTTTTAAATCTCGGTTGCATTTAGGTGAAGCGATAGTAATAAAATATGCTAGAGGAAGCATCATCATTGGCAAAAACAGTAGCTTCTAACATATTGTTCTTTGGATTTGTTTGAAATTCTAATTTGAATGCACCTGTCAATAGGGTGGCCGGTCATTCACTCTTTGCTCTGTTTCTACTTGACGTATGTAGATTTTCCAC
Source organism: Amblyomma americanum (assembly GCF_052857255.1). NCBI lineage: Eukaryota > Metazoa > Arthropoda > Arachnida > Ixodida > Ixodidae > Amblyomma > Amblyomma americanum. Next base: position 157,870,563 of record NC_135500.1, read on the forward strand.
TCCTTTCAGCAACTCTCCTGACTTGGATAATTTTATGAGTGCAGACAGAATTATAATATTGGTATTTACACAAAATATAAGTATATTTCTTAAACGTGTCTTGCTAGCTCCGATCTACACTCTCATTTCTATTTAATCTCAGGTGAATGCTGAGTGTTTGGAGCCTTTAACTGTAGGTCAAGTAATGTAGAGTCTCTCCACAATCTTTGCAAATGCTGTTTATTCGGAAGTAGGTGCATTGAAATCACTTAAAAATTGCAGCCAGTGATGGCTTACTTCAGTTTTGTAGACAAGCAATAATTTTAGATTTTTTGGTTGAGACATCTCTTTTGATGATTTAGAAGATATTTCTTTTCCTTTTTTTCAGGCTTAGTGGCCTGGACATTGGAATGCTGCAAAGGATATAAGATGCCCAAATGTTACGCGCTGTTCTGATGGATGTAAACGTAAGATTTTGGCATGCCCTTTTTTACCTAATACCAACTCGCTGTGGAGGTGCCTGTTTAGTCTAACGCCACAGTCCAAGGCTGTTATATATATTTTGCCGCATAATTTTATGTTACTCGAGGGTAACCTACAGCTTTCATCATCATATTAGGGGCTGAATTCTCTAATTTGTCCCGAGTGGTACGTGACTGAACGACGCAATGGCTTTCCACTAAAGGGCTTTCATGACAAACGAAATTACTGGGAAGAGCACAGACAACATTGTATTTATTAAAGATCAAAGCTCTCTACGTGCCGGCGCCGGCTATAGGTGCTTTTTTCAGGCCAGGAAATCTTCGGAACATGCGCTGGCTGAGAAAAAAAAATTGACTCTGTTTCTCGAGTCCAGAGAAGGAAGTGGGCAGAAAGAGTAGAATGGCATTTCTACTCTTGCACCTGGTACAGCACCTTTGATTAATCGCACTTGACTAAAAGCGGCTTCACAGTATTCTTTCCTTACGACTGCAAATCTTCCAGTTCCTGCACATCGCCTTTCATTTTTGGTGTGCTTTGTTTTTCTCTCACTAACGTAGCACGCTTGTCTGCAAATGCGCCTTTCCATCACGACGACTAATACGAACACGCTTTGCCCAGACACCTTCGCCTCAGCAGATAAAGCTGCAAAAACCGCTGTGCAGTCGTCGTATTGGAGGAACGGAGCACATTTTATATCAAGACACCTGCACCTGTAAACTAGGCATTGGCTCCTGCTATAGGAAATGGTTCATGGGATGCAGCGGCTTCCAGTTAACATTTGGGCAATCTTTTATGAACTGCTCGGTGCAGCGCATGCAATAATACTTCATTCTGATTTGAAATAATTTTTGCCTAAAAAAATGAAAGGACGGGTATGAGTGCGTAGCGCCAATGTCTGCGCGTTAGCTGCGGCGGACAACAAATGGTTTTTCCGAAATATGTTCAGTTTTTGCAGCCACAGTTATCAAGCGGCCGTTCTTCGGTTTCTCGTCATCGTGGCAGTAGTAGTCGGCACGACCGGGGGTGGCGTTAGGGTGGCGGCCACTCGGAGGGTGACTACCGTGGAAGAAGCATGGTCTGAGGGGAGCGGAGGTAATCGTAGTAAGTGGGTGCTTACCACCGCAAACATACAGCGGGTGGTTAGAGTGCAGGGAGGAGGGTACGGTGAGAGCGCAAGAAGGTGTAACCGGTGGGTTATTGCCGCGGGAAGCACCATGGAAAGAAGAGAAAAATTATCGTAGAAGGAGAAGAGTATGGGTGAGCCAACTGCCAAACGAGACAGATGGCAAGTTGCAGGAGGCGCTGCAGACGCAAATACCGACGCTGACGAGGAAACGATGACGCGAAATTGGAGGAAGACGTAATTGAGGTGACGCTCTAAAAAAGTGATTCCGTAAATATTTTTAGAGATGGATGCAGGACTAACGGCTTCGCTTGAACAGTCTTTATGCTTCCATTATATGAGAACAAATGTTCTACTCTCGCATCCAAAACACCTGTCATAAATGGTGTTCATAAAGCAGTGACTTTTCGGGCGGTGCAAAAATATACCGATAGCCACGTCTTACTATAGGATAATTAGCAGATATTTCTCGAGGAAACGAAAAGAAATGCGTACATCTGTCTACATGCAAAAGAGCGGTTAGAAATTTGGCTGCATAAAATCCTGGACATTCGTCGATATATCTTACTGTAAAGTAAAAGGGTGTGTGAGTGATAAAGTGCTGGCTATTTTAAAGACTCACATTGCGCATCCTGACAATTACCGACATTTTAAACGATCGCTATAATTAACACAACAAGTTAAGTTAACCAAACTCATGTTACATGACTGGTTTAACGGCTTCTTGAATATCTGTAGGCCACTTGTACCTTCAAAGCGCAAAGTAGGAATAGTGTACAAGAAACTTGATGATTTTATGATCTCTTCTTGTCTCTGGGGGATTGGCATTGGTCTGGCTGAGGTTTTACGAGAAGGAGGCCTGGAAATTTTTTAGCGGCAGTGTTGAGCGCTGTGCTGGTTCTACAAATGGAAAAAAAATGATAAATGTATTCTTCCGACCGTTAGGCCTCTTGGAGTGTTTGAAAGCTTATATAGTGCGTGTTAAAACGTATTAGCTCAAGTAGACGTTGTTTTATTCCGTAACGCTGAAAAAAACGGCATTTTTTGTACTTTGGACTACTTGGATAAGCAAACCGCGAAGTAAACCCTGCCCAAATAACAATAAACGCTAGTTCCTAAAAAAAACATAACTGTTTTATAGTGCGATATAAACAGAGAGTATAAAAAAAGGTCCGTCGTGGGTAAGGAATTATTCAGAGCGAAACACTACAAAGGAAAGCCATTGAGGGCTGCAAATTTGCTTGCCAATTAAAATAAAACTGCTCTAACTGCCGTGCGTCAAAGCATTCGCCCCCCAATGAAGCCACAAGGGAACGCGAGAAGGAGGGGAGGGGAGAGGAAAAGGGTTGCTAAGAAAACCAAATAAATAGAGCTGGCCACGGCTTCTTTGTGTATATTTTTTTCTCCGTGCTCATTGTTCGGTGCCGGCTGTTCTTCACTGTCAATTAGTTGTAGCGTAAGTGTCCCGGTAGTCTCTGGGGACGAGCTCTAATGGCTGCACGCCATTCACACCAAAGAAGAGGGAGGACTTTTCTGTTTTCTCCTTTCTTTCTCTCGGAGAATGGCTCTCTGAGGAAACTCTCGATATGGTGCAAATAGGTAGCTAAGCACTGCAGGTTGAAGAAATAGCAGTTAAAGGAGGATAAATGAATCGCAAGGAATATTTCGAATAGAAGCATAGTCAGGCCGATGTAAAGACGAATAAACGAGTAAGGTTGGAACGTGTTACCTGAGCAAGCAGATCTTGACATCATTGCGGCAGTAAAGCTAGGCGGCACCAAAGCCTGGAGTGAAAATCAGTTGCCAGTCGTTAACCGTTGCTTTCTACTGTCTCTGCGACTACAAAATGTAGTGAGAATATTTGGCGAGGTAAACAAATCTGCGACAGCAACTTACAACTCTAACCTGACTTTAAAAATTTCCTAATTGCAGTGATGCTTTATTTTCCACCTCATGGAGGACTAGCCCTTATTACATTTCGTTTATTCCTGAAACCATGCATTTCAATCTATTTAATTTCGTTCACAAAATTGGGCGTCCCGCAGTGTCGTTTGTAACACTGTTTTTATATTACTACTCCCGACTAGAACATTCATCGCTTCATTTTTCATCGTCCATCTTGAAATATCGCCAAAATAGGCTTGGCGGAGCACTTTCTGAAATCGGGGAGCTTATCTCAATAGCCATTGCAGAAGTAACATTTTGATCGAGAGATGTACTTCACGATGAAAGCTGAAAAAGAAAGTCGGGTCAGCTGAAGCCTTGGCCTTGACTTTCAGTAAATAAATAATTAAAACATCCATTGCAGTGACTGGGATTCGAACCCGCGGCGGCGCTAGCAGATCGCTTCGCTCGCCTCAGCACGAGGGCACTGTGGCATCCCCGCAGCCAATTACGCCGCGCGTTAAACCGCAACACACGCTCGTGCTGTGCGTTGCACATCATCCATCGTCTTCATCAGCTCCCATCTGCGGCTCGGACAGACCAGATACACTTAACCTCGACCAGACCTTAACCTCAGAATAATATCGTCGCCAGACGCGCTGACGGTCCAGCTAAGCAAAACCATGGGCCAATAAAACTAAACAAATGCGTTAGAACGTCTGCTCAGTTTAACTACGTCAAGCTCTACCTTTTTTTTGTTTGCTGGAAAAGAATCTTCGGCGGCGTTCTAAGCAGCTTAGCACAGTGCGCATAAAATTGTGTACCCATCAAGCTCAGTCCTGGTAAATCTTGCGTATTCGCTACAAATAATTCTGAAAACTTGAAAGAACCCTTGCACGCGTTTCAGAAATATTTTAGAGAAATAATTGCCAGAAGAAATAAAAATAACGCAACAAATGCATATCTTAAGCACCCGGGGGTTGTGGAAAAGTGGCAGAGCATAATATTTACAAGCTTTCAAAGCCGGTACGTGTCTGAATCATTTGAAGTCACGCCATGCTGAGAGGGCAGACGGAGCTGAAAACCCACGCATCTGCTTTTCTGTTATACCATTTAGTTAACTTTCATCTTTTCCTGACTATAAAGAAATTAACCGGGCAGCTCTAATTTTTCTTTTCAATTCTTGCATTCAAGTCATGAAAAGTAATATCGAGAAAAATTTCAGAAAATTAAATTCGTGCTTGTGGAAATGAACGCTCACAAATGCGTCGGTGAGGTCGGTATTGATCAAACTGTCACCACAGCACTGCTAAAAGATGCATAAATTTACATGAAACTTAAATTTTCGTATGAAAAAAATGCAAAGCAGTTTCACTGTCACATAGCCAAATGAGCACAAAACCGCTTTAAGCGAGGACCTTGTTTGCCGAGTCGGTCGTTCCTTATCATACAAGTAACTGCGCACACGCAAACAAGGGCGTGAAAGGTCCTTTCACCTACCTATGTGACAATGAACGGCCGACTCGCCCAACAAAGCGCGCTCTTAAAGCGCTTATCTGCACATAGTATATGTAACACAGGTATATGTCGCGCTTCTCACTGCGTGCAGGGGTCCTTGAATGTTATCCGGGAATCCCAAGATTTCCCGGATGCTTGAAGTCGGAAGCCGGATGCAGGAAGCGATCATGAAGCAAGCTATGTGCACAGGTTTATTTCCGGAGCCCTTAGAGACCTGTGATCCGGGCCAGAAAATGAACCTTTTGGCTTTAATTTTGAAAATATTTTTTACGTCTGCACGTTTGTATGGACAGGGTCGGAAAGGGTTAAAGCAGCGGAAGATTAAGGCAGTTGGGTCAGTCACCTCAGTCCTAATATTAGCCGTGGTCAGTGGTGCCCCCGCACAGTGGAAATGCCTACCGAGTTGCTATAGCCGCCAGTGAAGGTAGCACCACTATATAAGTTCTACAACTTGTAAACGAAATAGACACACTTCTTTACTTGCTGACCTCCGTTAGCTTAAAATGAGAAAGAAGGCGACGCCTCAAAAATATTCGTTGGTTTGCCGAAAATCCGAGCATGTCAGGAATTTTTATGCACGCAGACGCTACATGCGGAGAAGGCTAAGTTTACAAGATAACGCCTATTTTAAGGGCAGGCACCCCCACATTAAACAAGAATAACTGGTTGTTGAAATTACACAAATTTGTATTGTGCATTTTAAAAATCCTGACACATACAGCCGCAAGAGCCTACGAAGTGGAGGGTAAAATCAACTGTTTTGTGCCCAGAGGAAGATCGTTACGGCGTTGCCTAATTACACATATTTCAGAGCCTCGACCTCACCTTCAAAAATAGTTGTAAAAGCCATCAAGACACCCCCCCCCCCCCCATTTTTCGGAAAACACTCCAAAGAAGAGTCAGGAGTAACTTGTGCACAAATAAAAAACCCACCCCAATCTCTTTCTTTTTATTAGTAAGGAAAAAGAAGGACTCCAGCTACGGCTTTTCGTGGTAAACGAGGATGCAGTTCCTGCAGCAAATTAGAAGTTGCGGAAGTGCAGAAAGCGAGAGATAAGGCTGGAATTAACTGCGCTGCGGCAGTCGCTTACCATTCAGGAAATGGTTGTGGGCGGAAGGGGGCGTAAGCAATCGCACTGTGTGTTAGGAGTAAACGCCGGGAGCTGAATCCGCATTTCCCGCTCTGGTCAGATAGAACTAACTTGCGGGTGGGCTAATGAGTTTGCTCGAGCTGAATTGAAACTTCGAATGAATACCGTTGATGGAGCCCATCGTTTGTGTCACGCAGCAAGCAGCTCGACAGTGAAGCATCCCTCGGAAGTAGATTTATGAACAGCCTTCGGGCAGCGCAGTTTCAGACTTCATTTTCAGCTTAGCCGTAGCGCTGCAGTGACGATAAAAAGCAGTGCAGCAAATGCACGACTTGCTACTTTGTTGCACACGCTGCGTTCTCAAGGAAAAACCGAGAAGAACGAACAACTAGGAGCGGTGAATAATGACCTTCGTGCTGTTCATTGCATTTTGTTACATGTTGTTACAATACATTTCGATATCTAAAAAAAAGGCGTTTTACACATTGTTTTTACGAATTGCTCGCTACTGTCTTATATTATGGCTATGATGCGAGTATGAAATTATATACGCATCCGGGCCACCTGGCCCACTCTTTAACGTGGTGCGCAGGAGGAGGAAAACCTGTAAAGGTAGCTGTGGCATCTGTTGAGCTGTAAAAGGCATTTCTCTGGTGCAGTCTTAAAGTTAGACGGTGTCTTCACCAGTGTTGTTCTTCATGTTAGTCTGAACGCTCTTTGACTGATCGCAGCACGCCATTGTATATTTCTCTACTTGCTTGCGATGCAGTTTTGTCGATGGAACCTGAAAGTTTGCTATTTCCATTCCCTCCGCCATCATAATTACGTGTCCCTTATAAAGACACACAGAAATTGCTTACCTGCCTGCTAAAACTGGTAGGTGTTTAAAGTAGGTAAACCGAGTCAACGTGCGAAAGCAGATGTTCGTTCTTCAATTAGGGTGGAGTCTTAAGCTCCGCTTTGAAGGTATGTGGCGACATCTTTAATGAGTTAATGCCCATATATGTATTACTGGTCATTCTCTACTTAACATCCATAGATGGTGGCGAGTGCTCATACCACATTCTGCTCAGTGGGGCAGCTGTTAAGGGATTTGCCACTGCACGTTCGGGTGCCTGTTTCTATCACAGCCACCGGCAGGGATTGTGCGACCCAAGTTGGTCTTCCCGAGCAATGTCTTGCGCAGCTGGCACGACGCTTTTCTGAATTGACCTGAGCGTGCCTGAGTAATTCGGGTAACCTCGGGTAGTAACTTGGTTTGCTAGACAACGGCACAGGATCGCACGGAAAAGCGTATGTACGGAAACAAGATTTGTGGTCGGTGTTGGTCACCGTATACCTGCTTTTGCATTAAAAATTTTTCTCTCACTTTTTTTTAAAAAAAGAAACTAATGCACAGTTGCGTCCAAAAGAAAAAAAATGGAGGGGGCAGTTTTGTTCTACCTTAAGGATTATTGCCCATATATCTGGAGTTGGCCATTAAAAACATTATATTAATCGATCTCTTTCAGTTCTCATACCACTCCTGTCGCAGTAGTGAATTGGTTCAGGAATCCACCACTGGCAGGCATTTGACGCCGACGACGTCGCCAGTTTTTCTGCGAGATGGAGTTTTTAACGCTGTCGGGTTTAAAATCGTTTACGTCTCCTCCAGCTTATAGCTTCGCGAACTGTGCAGTGATTGTGGCCAGCCTAGTAAAAACAGTTGCTTTTGAACAGGAGTGGAACCCTACAAAGAATAAAACTGGATTATAGGGCCTGAAAATTCCGGACTATAGAAATTTTCAACTATAGATAATTCTTGGACTCTGGATATGAAAGTTTTCAGGCAGAAAATTTTTATCAGCAAAACGTAGAAACTTCCGGCCTCGAACAGTACGCTGATTATTCGATGGACCTCACTTCACGCGGCAGCAGAGGCTGGAGGAACGCTAGCAGAATAAATCTCGCATTTATCCAAGCACGCCAGAGCTTCTGAACCAGCGTGGCTTCACAGGCGCTTCCCTGCTCTAAGTAAAAGGGCAGAAACCGGAGAAAAATTGAGTAATACAGGAATAATTTTTAATAAACCGCTGGCCCGAAGGCCCACTTTGTAACAAAGTTGGCTGAGAAGGAAGCTTGTGATACCCAAAAGGTAAACCGTACAGCGCTTTAGCGAATAATCCGAATGGAACAATCAATAGCCAAGATTCAACATAGACGTTTCCTCCACCGAATCTATTCTTCAACTGAGACTGCGCACATACTCTCCCTGGGTTCTTTCGAGCTTTAAAGAGCGGCGGCAAAAAGCTTTTTTTCCACGTGAATAGCGCGCTGCTGGCGGCTCTAAACGATGAAAGCTAAATAATGAAATGTGACGAAGACGTCTAACTATTCCAGCAGCATATGAGCCGACTAGTGAGGACACAGCGAGTGAGGTTGCAACCTAGCCTATGGAAAACTCGCACGATAGATCAGCATTGTGAATTTGTTGCATCAACAAAATCCCAGTTCAGCTGAATGATTGCTAATCCCAGAGAAGTATTCTTGCAGACAGACTTCAAACATGAGAGGCACTCCCTCCTGGTGATGCTCTCAGTCTTTCCTGGAATCTAGTGCTTTGTTACCTGAACGTTTTCTGTTTCGAACTCGACTTCGCACTGCTTTCTAAAGACATTGTAAACAGTTCTTGTACACAGAACATAGTCTGCACGAAAAAAAATTCATGTAAAAAAAAAAGCAGCAGTGGTCGAGCGGTCTGAGGAATCAAGAAATTAAGCTGCTCTATGCACGCCGAGGGTTCCTGCAAACCCGCTGGACGCTCAACTAAGTTTTGGTTTGGTTTATGGGTGTTTAACGTTCCAAACCGACTCAGGCTATGAGAGACGCTGTACTGAAGGGCTCCGGAAATTTCGACCACCTGGGGTTCTTTAACGTGCACTGACATCGCACAGCACACGAGCCTCTAGAATTTCGCCTCCATCGAAATTCGGCCGCCGTGGCCGGGATCGAACCCGCGTCTTTCGGGCTAGCAGCCGAGCGCCATAACCACTCAGCCACCGCGGCGGCTGTGCTTAACTAAGTTTTGTTCCGCTGGATAATATTCGGCCGCAAAAGCTGGGACGCTCTTGCATAACTTCGGGATTATGCTCAACTTGATTTTCGGGCGTAAGTTCGCCTTAGTTCCCGGGATATGTTCGCCTGAATTCGCAGCGATGAGAGTTGAGAACATTTGATGGTTAAAAAATTGTGTACGTCTGATGGCGAGAGAGCAATTTTTCATTCGTGCAAAATTGTTTATTGTCAGTTATTCTTAATTCATGTAAAGTGAGCACAATGCTCCTCAATTTTCTTACCTTCGAGGGGCTACAGAAACATGTATTTCATAATCTAAAGGAGCCTTAAGCCATTAAAATGTCCTGCATGCAAAATATAATTGCACCTTTTTATTAATAGATCCTTACTGTGAAAAAAATTAACATGTCTTTTGCGTTAACCCGCCGCGGTGGCTCAGTGGTTAGGGCGCTCGACTACTGATCCGGAGTTCCCGGGTTCGAACCCGACCGCGGCGGCTGCGTTTTTATGGAGGAAAAACGCTAAGGCGCCCGTGTGCTCTGCGATGTCAGTGCACGTTAAAGATCCCCAGGTGGTCGAAATTATTCCGGAGCCCTCCACTACGGCACCTAATTCTTCCTTTCTTCTTTCACTCCCTCTCTTATCCCTTCCCTTACGGCGCGGTTCAGGTGTCCAACGATATATGAGACAGATACTGCGCCATTTCCTTTCCCCAAAAAACCAATTATTATTATTATTATTGCGTTAATTTCATTATTTATACATATAACCGTATGTTAGTTGCATTAGCATTCCGCATAACAGGAAAGCAACTAAACAAATTTCTTATTTGGTATTATGTATTGGAGATAAAATTATTAAGCACTAGTGTAAATTTTTATTGACGTAATATAAATTCCGAAGGATATTATAGTAGATGTTGTTAATGGTGAGCTGTGACACGTTCAATATATTTTAAATTATTGGAAATGTGTAAATTGTAGCTTGTTAAACTGCATAGCCACCCTAGCACTTGAACGCTTTGACTTGCTCGAGCGAAGAAAGAAAATATTTCCTATTTTTGGCAGTGATTACAACCGCTATTAAGTTTTTTATTGTAAATTCGTAGAGCGCACAAGTACATCAACTAACATAAAAGCGCTTCTTCTGTGGAGTCAATGAAAGAATAAGACTGCAATTTCATTACAGACGAAATATTTGTAAAATGAAAAACAATGTTGCGGAGATGCCAGAAAAGTACCAAGACTTATAAGAATATAATAAAATAAAAAATTTGCTATGTAACGGGCACGTGTGAATGCATGAAACAGCTCCTCCATCGTAGAAGATACAAACTAAGATTCACCGTTCGCATAAAAGCAGCGGAACGCCCCACCTCCACCCCCCCCCCCCTTTCCTGTGTATCAGCCTACAAATAAAAAGACCGGAAAGCAAGCTGGCATCGTTCGAGTCGACGCAGTCGAATCGGCTGGACGGTGTTGTTGTAAAACAGCAAGGCATCGAATGACGCGAATGTTCTTGTGCGGCCACTTTTATGAGTCAGCGACTTTAGCAGAGGGTTCTTTCTTTCCAATAAGAATTCAGAGAACTTTATGAGTGTTGATCGCAATGAGGGTAATAAAAACACTTAAAGTATCGCTTTATCTCGTCATCTGTTTGGTTGCGCTGTTTGGTGGCACTATCGTCACTGCACTTTGGCAGAAAGACGGGGAGAGGGGGAGTTGCAGGTTCTTCTCTCGGTGAAAACACGCCTGTGTCTTCACATGGCGGAACCAAATCCTGGCCACATGATGAAGACGCATGACAGAAAACGGCCACACTATCGTCAACTGTTCTATACACCTAAGGCAGTACAGAAACGTGGAAACAGGCAGACAAAATAGTTGGTCTGTAGAGAGCAACGGATGTGGGTTGCTTTCCTTTTATTCAATTCTTCATCATCAAAACTACAACCACACTATCTGATAGCAATCTGGAACATTAGGCTAGCACTGCTAGCCTTAACTTGAAATATTTTGAGGCCCAGAAGAATTGTTTTCCAGAGGGTGTAACTATAAGGAAGTTTGGTTTCCCGGCTGGAAAGATTTTTTTGCAGCGCTCTTCAGTGCCGCAATACGCACCGCTTCATAGCAATGTTATCATTACTTAAACACTGGTATTGAGTCTAAATATAGCTGATTCCATAACAATTCCCGAACTCCGCAGATAGTTTCTAAATAGCGCACAATATATGTGCGTTACCGGCGACATGTCCTTAAAGCTCCAGCTAAGGAAAGAGTTAAAGCCTCTGAATGTTTTCTTTTTTTAAACCTACCTTATAGACTGCAGTTTCTGCAAGAAAGAGAAAAAGAACGTAGTCACAATATATGTTTTCATCTCTTACAGGTTTCCTCCCTGCTGCAACTTCTTTCGATGCGCTGATCAGGAAGCCAGCCCCACCGAGGCTATGACCGCGACCCAGGGCCGTCTTGAGCAGTCAGCCACCGGCACAGTCGTGACCCCACTTCTCTACGGTGGCGTCATGTTCGACACGGGCGAAAATGTGTCGTCGACCCTCGCGTCCATCGTGAGACTTACGAATGACTCCAACGTCACGGCGACACAAGATAGCATCACTGTGGGAGCCGCAGCGGCCGAAGATGCCGCCTTCTCGCTTGCAGTGCCGCTTCCAGAAGCCGTGGCCACGGTGCTCGTACTGTCAGCCATAGTTGCAGGAACTGTGTTTGGCAACGTTCTCGTCGTCCTCGCAATCTTTACGTACCGACCGCTGCGGAGCGTGCAAAATATGTTCATTGTGTCTTTGGCCGTGGCCGATATCGCCGTGGCGCTCCTCGTGATGCCGTTCAACGTGGCCTACTCCATCATGGGCCGCTGGGTGTTTGGCTTGCACATGTGCGAGCTCTGGCTCACGTGCGACGTGCTCTGCTGCACGGCATCCATACTCAACCTGTGCGCCATTGCGCTGGACCGGTACTGGGCCATCCACGACCCCATCAACTACGCCCAGAAGCGCACTTTGCGGCGTGTCCTTCTTTCCATTGTGCTGGTGTGGGCCATCAGCGGTTTAATATCGGTGCCACCCCTGATTGGCTGGAACGACTGGCCGGAGCAGTTTGACGAGACGTCCCCCTGCCAGCTGACGGAGGAACGCGGCTACGTGCTGTACTCAGCTAGCGGCTCCTTCTTTGCACCGCTGTTCATCATGACCATCGTCTACTTCAAGATTTACTTGGCTACAAGACGACGCCTCCGAAAGCGAGCCAAGGCCGTGGCGGCAACGCTGCAGGTGGGGCCCTTGTGTGCAATAAGTTCGGTGCCATGTGGTTAATCGTTTAATACTTCATTAAGAAGTGACCATCGCACAATTCTTAAGTTATTCGTGATTTTCCTTCAGTATGTATATAGAGAAGGTATGGGTCTCTTGCAGAATTTCTGTAAGTTTCTGTAAGTAATGTCATAATAGTGCACACTTCAGGGTATAAAAGATACTACACACAGGATCATAAGATTTTGTCACTTATGACTGACTGTCGGGCCCCTTATGTGTATGACTACTGGTACTTACTTAATATAAAAGGTGCACGCAGTGCCAGACATTCCCATGTTTTCTCTAAAATAGCGCTTTATGCCCAGAAACAAGATTATTCTCGTGGTACGCAAGTTGCACCTCTCTCCGGTAGTTAAACATTACACCAATTCTGCTGAAAATCTTTGTTTTATGGTAGTGTATTTTATGCAGTATGTATTATTGGTCACAAAAGCAGAGAGAATGTCATGTAAACTTTGTCTGCCATCAGCGCTGGTTTGAGTGTTTGATGCTCAATGAATTACAGACATTATTAGTGCCATACCTCGGATCCGGAGTTAGAGTTGGAATGAAGTGCAATAAGAAAGTAAATAAGGCCGATTGCAATGTGTGACTAATGGAAACAATAATAACCTGCGAAAGACACCAAACATCAGCGTGATGATTTTGAAGCTCTAAAATCCGCGAAACTCTACAAGAAAGCAAATGCATAGCTTGCACTAGGCGGTCCTGAAGTTATGGTAAATGCAATTATACTATAGTGCAAAATATCGGACTTGTTGGTTTACACTGGTAAGAAGCCAACAGTGTAATCGAACAGCGGGGTGCAGTACTTACTCTATTATCATCTTGGTCTCAGCTGCAATTCGATATTTTGTCGAACATTTGTTGCATGCATAAAAAAAATTTCATCACTTCCTAGTTTCGTAAGTATTCTTGCTCCAAGTTTTCGAGAAATTTTGAAATAAGACTCAAATTGCAGTAATTTCGTAACGATCAGCCTTCTTGTTTTAGTTGTACTTATATCTGCAATGTATGACTGTTGCTATGTCACAGCGAAGATGGCCCATTCATAGCTCAATAAGTTTTTTTTCTGCAGCACAGAGCCACGCCTGTTTTGATAACAGAATAGTAAGCAGAAAATGAAACACACACAACCTTTTCTTAAGGGACAGAATTTTACATTACAACAAATATATGTGCCGAACTGCAGCGTAAAGTTGCACTGCAATGTAAAAAGATGTGTTTGCGTCAGTAGAGGTTTTATTATGTTTCAGTAATCTCATACTTTTCCTCAGAAGGAAAGTGTTCAATCTATGCATTTCCTTGCAAGGAATGTCGCTAGATGGTAGTATATTTCAAGCAAATCAGGAGCCGAAAAAAACTAACGATATACTAACAAAAATGGTGTATGCTGCGTTGTGTTTATTTTTTATTACACATTTAGTTGTTTATCCTGATATTTGAGCTCCGAGAGAAGACTATTTGCATATACTTGATTCACAGAGATCTGATTAGAACTTCAAAGATGCATTTGTAATACAAAAAAGCGTAGCAAATTCGTCAAAAGTCAAACCCCGTTTTCATCTTCAGCAACACAACTATAGCTGAGAGCCAAAAAAGGCAGCGTGTAGCAAGTAACAAGTTTGCCGAAATTTCAATGCATTTTTTATTCCGCCGCAGGTCAAACCTTCTGCGCTGACGGCACTCCCGCCAACAACGCACGAGAACTCATCAGCCGACTCACCGCAAACAGAACAGAGTCCCATCGATCCGGACATGGACAGCGTGACTGCGATCCGGACCGATGACGTTGTGGACGCTCGCGGCAAGACTCAACAGAACGGCGGCAACGGGGCCACCAGCCTGGGGTCCTGCAGGGACGCGCCCAACGTGAAGCAGTACATGGAGGAACGCCAGCGCATCTCGCTCTCCAAGGAGAGGAGGGCTGCACGCGTGCTGGGCATCGTTATGGGTGTGTTCGTGCTGTGCTGGCTTCCCTTCTTCCTGATGTACGTCATCCTGCCTTTCTGCCCCCAGTGCAGCATCGCGCCAAAGACGGTTAACTTCATCACGTGGCTGGGTTACATAAACTCGGCTCTCAATCCGGTCATCTACACAGTGTTCAACAATGACTTTCGCAAAGCTTTTCTCAAGATTCTTTGCCGTAGGCGCAGCTGAGCACGTACTCTGCGCAAAAGTGGTGGAAATGCGTCTGGATTTAAGAAACTTCACAAGGCTATCCTCAAGGAAGGAAATCAGATTGAACGTGGGCAAGCGCCTTTTGAAACTGTGACGTGCGATTGTGGTGGAGAAAAATCTTTTTTGCCTTTGCTTGCCGTCATTGCTGTCACCGCAAAAGTTTCCGAGGGTGAATTCCGAGAAACTTGAACGTTTAAAATACGCTGTATGTATTGGGAGAGATCTGCAGCATCGCTGTGTCTTCCAGTTATAACGCGTGACCACTGCGGTTGTGACGCACTCGGCGATAAATGTGCGCCCAGTGCTAGCTGATGCTCGTCTTGGTTGAACTCTCCCGCTGGGGCAGCTGCTACTCGTACGTACATAAAGGGGCTACGAAAATTACGAGAAAAATGCTAACTGTGAGAGAAACGTTGGTGCGTACAAAATATTGAAAGACATATATGTAGGCTCTCCCTAGAAGATACTTAGTCGTTCATTCCTTTAACCGTGTTCTTATCAGAACTGCGATGGCTCACTGAAGAGAACCGTGCTTATTCCTGTTAAAATGGCGAGTACCTTTCGCTTTTAGGCATTCCCGTCTGTACCCAAAGCAAGCTGTCTGAGCCAGACGAGATGCGCTTGAGAAAACTGTGGTGCTCACTCTGCTTCGAGATTCCCAAATATTTATTCGTTGTACTCAGAAGCGTGTCGGTAGAGATTTAAAATCCTTCCTGTGCAGCGCACAAGAGCTCATCTGTGCTCACTGAACTCATTAGTACCTTCCCAGTCGTCGTACATAAAATCGTTTTGTTAAGGCAGCTAAAGATGTGCGTAACGTGGCGTTTATGTTTGTAAATTGTGTGTACATATCCAGCGTATTTTGTGTCTTGAAATATTCGAGTGAATGTTCCTTTCTGAATGGCTGCTGACTTTTCTAAGAAGCTAGAATCCACTTTACGATCCTGCCTCAGACCATTCTTCGTTTTGCGATTTTGGGGGCTAAGTGCGCGCTACAACACGGATGGTGCAACTATTGCGATATGCCTTGCTGAAGCAAGGTAGAAGGAGAGCTGCAAATCCGGGGTTATTTGAAGTGCATTTATAAGTCATTATCAGGGCGAAAAAGTTTAATTCCTGTCTACACTACTCAGTACACATAGAATAACAGGAAGAACTACAGCAAACCTAAATTTACAAAAAAAAAACAGTTTCCATTCCCTTTTTGTGCCCATTGAAAGTGCGAAAGAACTGATCAAGCGCAAAGAATTTTCTTCACAGGCCGCAATGCAAACTTACTTCTGATTTCCTGACCTATTACGTAGTGCGGATGAAGTATACCCTTAAAAAAAATAGGGTTAGCCCAGAATTTTACTTATAGAGTGTATTGTGAGAATGCAGTGTTGAACAAACGAACATTGTTGGTTCTTGTTTCACTGTTTTGAAGGTTGCATCGAAAAAAAAAATGTTTATCGCGGTTGCACTTAGAGCATAATATGTGCAATATAGAGCTGAATAAAACCATGAAATAATGCTTTGAGGGATACGCTAGCCTCGGAAGCCGCCATGATTTTCATGGGGGCTTTTATTTGCAGCAGAGAAATTAGGATTGTGATTTAAACTACGCGCCTTTGCGTAATACCAATCTCTCCCGTAAAACTATAGAGAGATCAAGCTGTCAATAAATTAGGATGTACGTAAAAACAAAATAGGTAGAACTTAAACAGGATGTAGCTCAAATGTTTTGCGCCGCTTGCGTCATTTATTTTATCTTGATCGCTATTCAAAGTTTCTGTTATCCTGATGCGAAGCAAAACCCGACCTTTACGTTTCCCAACTGATACAGCTCCGCTTGAAGCATACTACCGTATACGGAGCGATGACATAGATATATACAAATTCAAACTGTTTAATGATGAAAAGTGGCAAATATCAATACTCGAGAGACACACAGGCAATTTCAATACTTATGTGCAAAATGTGAGGTAATTTTGAGCAGCAGTGTACTTGTCCTATTGTTTCGCAGAATATACTACAAAATATAAAATACAAAATATAACCGCTAAACTTTAACGAAATTGAGAATGATGTTGATGAAAACTTTTCAATTGGACCTACGCATTTTTTTTGCTTTTTATTCACTGAGGTTGAAAAGAGGTAAGCTGACAAAGAAGTACAGTTAATATCAGCAGACGCGTTGCAGTAAAGCTCACTCATCCGCTCAAAACAGATAAAAATGTATGAATGTTTGTATGCACATGGTTCACATTGCACAGCATTTGTTCGCTATTGCTTTAACCTCCTTGATGGTGGTTGCAGCAGTTCAACTTCCATCTCATATGTGTGTATTGTATGATTGTCTCCACATGCGCGTATTTATATGCATGAGTACGTGTTCCTACTTGTTGATGTGGAGTGTCTAGTAAGGGCACTTGTGGAATTGACTTCACGTGGGTGACGCAAGCTGTGTTGTAAGCAGGTTTACAGCCAATGAACGTATTCCGTGTCTTTTTGGGGCTTTCTGGGAGTGTTTCGCCGCTCCAGCACACTTGATGGCTGATCACTTTTTCTGGATAACTTATCCGTGTCTTATATTTCACTGTTCCTCACCAGTGGTTAGAAAGTGTATTTACTCTTTTTATTGCTTTTCTGCTGCTCTTTCTAAAATAATGAAATTTCTTCATATTCGGAGTTTTACATGCTGCCTTGGGTTGAACATTCAGTATCAGCTCGTGTCAATTAGGTGCACCTTTTTTCTTAAGAAGTGTTGTCTATTAAAAAATACACACAAGAAGCATTACCATTGCATCCTTGTGGTAAGAATGTGTTAAGTGAGAGCCATAAAAATGAAAGTTAGAAATATAAAGACCTGTCTTCATCAGCATAAATTTAGGTTGTAGACTAATAGACTCAGCCAAAAATCTTCATCAAAGCTTACACGTTTAATGTTTTGTTTCATGAAATATTATGGTTAGTTGCACTGAGTATAAGTTTCAAAGAGAAACATGCTACAAGTTCTAATCAGCTGTTTTAATACACCTCCACTTGTGTTTTAGTGCTTTCTGGAAATTTCCGCAGCCAAATGTTTCTAACTGTCTAAGGATTCATATGTGAACGAACGCCTTGATATACGTCTTTGGATTAAATGTTACTTCGAGCTTGGTTGTCATACTGTCGTTGTATTCTGAATAAAAAGCTGTCTTTAAGAGAGCCCAATAAAACTCATATCTGGTTGAAGCTGGCTTCATCTCTGCTGCAATACTTTTGGAGGTAGGGCTTTGAGGCGGAAACTTATTTATGTGCTAAGCTTGATTTATGTACAGAAGACTTTCACAGCGCAATATTCCATTGATGTGAATGAGAAAGCCCGAGTGGGAAATGCAAACTATATAAAAACAGCCCCACCAACACGAACAAATCAGTAAGGATTTCAGAATAATTGTTAATGCAGACATGCCACGAATTCATTATGATACAATTTTCTGGCAGCGAATTGACTTAAGAGATGACAGCATTCAACTTCTCTACGCAACCTAGAACAACTGGAGAGCGGCGCACAGCACATGATGATGGTGATGCATTTTTATAGCGCAAGAAAGCTTGGAAAAAGAGCCCCTCGGCAGAAGGTATTTTCGTCTACTTAGCGTGGGATCAAAGACCCGTTTACTAAAAAATCACCCTAAAGAAGCCGAGCGCCAGGACACTGGAAAATTTGTACCGACTGTGTAACCGGCGGATACCCGGTAAGGCTGGGCAGAGCCCCGTACTTTCAGCACGCGAGGCGGATGCTCAAACCACGAGGCGGGAAAGTATCGAGCGGAGTTCAATTTTCTAAAAATAAACTAGGTTTCAACCGTTCTGCAGGGGCCTTGCTCACAATGATGGAATGGAAGTAAGGGCAGATTATATAGGCTTCAAGATGTGACATAAGCAGCGAAAGTATACCGAGGCTTTAATGCCATCGTACACAATTGAGAGTATGTGCGGTCGCCTGAATATGAAGGGATTCCATGTAAAACATTGTCTTGTTATTTTCTTTTCCGATTACCTTCGCACCATCCCAGTCGATTCCGGGGCCAGAGGAGACAGTACGTTCCGTTAGCGAGTTTGTTGCCATGTGCTTCTGGGCGACATCATTGCTGTGCTGTTGCGATATTTTCTTGAAATTGCCCGTTTAACCGATGTCCACATGTTCAAAACCAGCGCAAGAAATTGTAGACAACGCCTGGGAACTTCCCCTTCGCTCGCTTGTCGTTTACCGCCACCATTGTGTGTATAATGTTGCGCGTACGAACATTCGCGACGTCGAATCCGTTCGACCGAAAAATGCGGAACAAGCGTTCGCTTACACCGGTGACGTGCGCTGTCGGAATGATATTACTTTTTTGTGGTTGCTTGGGCTGTTATGGCGCTGAATGAGGTAAGCAATTTTCGACAGTCCGGACAAATAAACTGGGACAGCCCAATACTATACATAAATGTCTGTGGCAGCCAAATAAGCTACTGGGTGCTCCGTAGTTGAGCAGATATTTTTTGCATGACATACATGTAAAGTAACAACTCACTTCCCGTAACAGATTGCGTACACTTAGCTGAAGGGTCATGCCAATGTGCATGTCGTTCACGAATGCACTAAAAAAAATTCTATTATCATCGCGTTTTACTGGCTTGTCTAGGAATGGCAGACAGCTGCAAACTTCTTCCTCCGTCGTTAACTGTATGGCCGGCAGTATACTGTTTAGGTGCAAAATAAATACGCTCAAAGCCCTTTTCTTAATGATGCACAAGGAGTTATCCCCATACTCAAGGAACGTCCTCGGGCGTGCTGTGAAACTGGAGAGGGCGCGAGACTCTAGTGACATCATCGTCGAGTTCGCTGCACTGACTGATATAGAAGCTCCCAAAGCCGTTCCATGGTCCTGTTTAAAGATGCTCTTCTGCAACATGAAATAGCTCTTGGCCAGACAGAACTGCAGAAGGTTGCTGAAATCCGACATGTCTATTCTTGTTTTTAACTGTGCAGTTGGGTCCGTTTCGTGCGCATCTTTGCAAATCTTGAAGGTGAGGTGAATAGGCACACTCGAAAAAGTGGTTTCACATCGAAGGACAAGATTTCGTCATCTTCGGGAAGCGAGTCGCGTGCTTTTTTAACGTAACAGTACGAGCTCTGTACGTCCGCTACACTTTTCCGAACAATGCGGATATAATGCGATGCAGTTATTTTGACAGCTTGGCCAGAGGGGAGCGGGTGAAGTCGACGATTGGGTACATCGGGACGCCTGATTTGTTAATGCTAGATAATTCATACCGACCGAGAGCGTAACCGTTGTTGTAGGGAAGGAAAAAAATAAAGCGGCTTGCGCTGTGTAGGAACAAAGCAGGACACGTCGGCTTAGTAGTTACTGCAAGCCTTTGAAATTATGATGCGAGATCGCGATTTATGGGGATGTAGGTTCCCTCGTGCTGGAACCTGCTTCGCATCTTGAGTGCGTGGTGTCGTTTTCGAACAGTGGCGTTTCCAATGTACGTAGGAATTATTACGATTTCTTTATTGTCGCGCATTCTTTTCAGAGCCTTTCGTTGAGCGGCAAGCATCGGATCCACCCTTTAATGCAGGTGTATTTTAGAGTAGGAGAAAGAGAAATTTCAGGAAAAAAATTGCAACAGCACAACACTCATGTCGACGAGAACCACGTGGCAAAAAACGCTTTGGCTGAACATGCTGTCTTTTTGAGCCACGGCATCGAATGAGATGGCGCGAAGATAAGCGGAAAAGAAAAGAACAGGACGACAAGGCTTTAACTCGGAATCCCTTCGTATTCAGACGAAAGCAGAGGCGCTCAATCGCAGCGAAAATAATCTACCCCGGTCAAGCACCCCCTGCTCACGTTACATCATAAAGCCTAAACAATCAAGCCCCACTTCAATCTCTCCAGTGTGAACAAGATACCGGTACCGGTGCCGAAACGTATTTTATTTTAACAAGAGTTTTGCGACCAGAATATTCGCGACCAGATGGTTTTCCTTCAAGCCCTGGATTTCATTACGCCACATGCTATCAGTGCGTTCGCAGTGCGCAACGCAACCAAAGCCGCGGAACTTAATTTGTTATAGGAATATAGAGAACTCTAATGAAGAAATAAGATTTCAATGTTACGAAGTTTTTGTAAAATTTTGTACTATACCTTGCCTTTGCGGAAAGAATGTTATCAGGTGCCCCCCCCCCCCCCCCCCCTACATTTCACGCGATGGACACCTGCTGCAGTTTATTTGCTGAGAGCCCTGAATGTAAGACTGTAGATTGTATAAGACCTTGCGATAACTTGATGCGCGTATAGATATTCGTTGGAAGTGTTGCTATAGATAATACTGCAGGAACCAATGCTTAAGATTCGCATTGAGACTCCTATTCCATGCCGCGGCTGAAAACTGCAGTAAAAGAGATATCAAATTATTCCGACCCGCGATTTGCGTCATTGATATCCTGCGCCGGAATCACCAAGGTGAGCTGGCCCACCAGACGATTTGACGTAAGACATGACCACGAAGACGGTGGAGCAAGGTTTTTATTGTTTGGCAACTAAATTTCAATGAGGAAGGAAAGAATGAAATGCACGCGATGAGCACGGAGCTTGGAGCAGTTGGGGCGCGCAAGCTAAGGATCGAGCTGCCAAAGGAAAGAGGAGGAAGAGATCAGGAGTTTATTTACATAGATGCGGTGGCGGGGGCTGCGGATATGGTTCGAGATTTGTGAGGAGCAAAGAGTTTACTAAGAGATACCCTGATATTGTGAGGGTACAAAAGAATACCCTGATATCGTGATAGTAAAAATTTCCTTCGTGCTTTTATAGGGTCGTTTTGACCTGCGTCCCTGGAACTAAACATGAGTGTCACAAATTCGGACTGAAGAGCACACTGAGCCTAAATGGCATAATGTTTCCGCAGGTAAAACTTTTGCATTACTTCGCCTTCAGAGGCCGCCGTAATAACTACCGCGAATACCGCCAAGAGCATCCGGCCATGCCAGTGCAATACGCCACTAACGTCGGCGCGCTCTACAGCTCGCTCTACTTTGTTTGTTCAACTTTTAGGGGAAATGCTGCCTGCGTTTTTGCTGAACTAAATTGAAACATCGTCAAGGGCCCTAAACGTTTGGTCAAATGAGTGAACACTCTATTAAAACGAAGTTTTAACCGAGCGGTGTTTTGACCAGTTTCAGAGACATGCCACGCAGCGGCTTCGTATCAGTCAGTACGGACGGCCGATGAGAATTCCTTGCCCTTGTTTTGTTATCACAGTTTCACGCCAGTTTTCACATAGAATCAAATCTTTCGCTGTCTTTTCGACGATTTTTTCTCTCGCCCAATCACTGTCTTTCTTGTTTATGACCAGTGCGTGCCCTTACCCTGCGTTTGTACAGATCGGCGGGCATAGTATGGCAACGGCCCTTACGCTTCGTGGCGTCAAGAGAACGATTTGCAGTGACAAATGGCCCTTCTTCCAAAGGAACCCTTGGTCTCGACTTCACATAAGGAACAAAGATCATTCGCACTGCTCGTATTCAAGCAATTAGAGTGCCCCAATCTGTTTCGAAGTTTCTCTTGCTTTTTTGCAGGTGGTGCTTTCGTTTCGCGCAATTGATCCGTTAGCTTTCCCGCATTCTGCTATAGTGAAAAACCAAATCAGGGCCAAGCACTAAATTGAACACCAAAATGCAGAACTTAAAATCACTTTATGCTCAAAAAAAGATCTCCATATTGCTTCGTCTGCCTCAGTCCACATGGCCAGAGTATATACGCAAAACAAAGATCATCAGTTCTAATGCCATTGGCTCCTAGAATGATGTCACTGAAGCGACGAGACACCGATAAGTTGGGAACTTGCCATGCAGAAAATAGAAAAAAAATGACACTAGGAAAAAGAAGTAAAAATGGGGTCTCCGACCCAGCCTCTTGCATGGCTGAATGGACACTCAAGACAACTGAGGGATGAGGCTTCTTTAAAGTGGTGATGGCGCACTCACTCGACGGACACTACTTTTCCATGGGCTCCTCGCGTTTATCACTCCCTTTCCGCTGGACGAGCCTTTCCGAAGTCATGTTATGTTTGTTCGGTTTTACCCCTTTTATGGGGGTAGGAATGTACTCGGTATCTTATGCTCTTATCGGGCAGGCGCATTTCTAAAGCGCTAGAAATTCAAGAAGGGTCTTCGATGAAAGCAAGGGAAACGACGACATTGAGAAGTGTTGAGCAAAACTTTGGTCTTCGACCTAAGAAACCTGCCAAGGACAGTTCTTTTGTTATTAAATACAACACAGTGGAACTACTCGAACAATTAAATGGTAGCTGTTTTCAGCGCCCAGTGATTGGAGCTCCCATTAGGCAAAACAGAATAACTACTTCAAAAGAAGACTAGCTAATGACCTGTCCAAAAGTAGCGTAATCTATTTTATTAAATAATTACTCCATCGAGTCATGAGTTTCTTCGGTGTTCCAACGTTCAAGCACACGTTTAAGGAAGAAAGTAAAAACACGTGACATAAAAATGCTTTCATTTGCTTTGAAAGAATATGATTGTGAGTGCGTGCCATAGGTGTATTAACAAGGAGTCGGATTCTGACATGTATAAACAAGCCTTCCTTTCAAAATATTGTAGCTAATTACGCCATTTTCTCATAAATAGAGCGCTTCCATGCAACCCAGCACGACGTTAACGTCCATAGACATAGTGGCAAGCTAATTCTACTGCATGCACAGACAAACGCTGTAAAATAAATGAAAAAGCAAATTTTCTGTTTCATGACGAAAATAAAGAAATCGGTGCACACAAAAATAAAAACAGGAACTGAACACTTTCATGCACTTCTTCCAGCGATTTGTTTCGCGCAATGCATTTGTCTGAGCTTGCGGCGGTAAATAATGCGACGTCAGCAAACAAAAATTACCTTTCAGCTACTTCAGATCTTATAGCTGATATTTTATGACTAGGGAAAAAACAATAAAAAATGCCTGAAATGTGGAACAAAGAACAAGGAGTTTTTCCCTCTCGTAGTTTTGTTTCCTGGTTGGCTATTTATTTGGCAAAATGTCTAGCTTTGCCTCCGAAGGTAGTTCAACTGAACATTAAAGCGCCCTGCAGAGCCAAGTGAAGCCTGCTTTTGTGGCCTTTCTGCACTTCCTAGCTTCATTCCACGCGTCTTTCTAAGATTTCCTGTATCGAACTATCAGCATTATCGTCGTGGAATACACACGTACCGCATTTCCACCTCCAGCAAGCGGCGAGCGTTCGAACAGTGCGAGCCACCGGGGAGCGGAGGAGGACACACCTGCTTCCCCCGTTCCTGATTTCCACTGCTGCGGTGTCGCACTGGCCGCTCATATAAGGGGAAAGGGGCCAAGCACTGCTCGGGGTAGAGCGAACGATTGCCACCCCGAGGCAATAAAAATGCGCTTATTGCGAGTGAACCGGGCTCTCTCGCCACTGATCCTCGAGGAACACGCTTACCATTCCCCTGTTATCCACCCCGACCTATGAGACGTGCGACGACAGACGCCCATGGTAAGCCTCCTGCATTTGTTTTCCTTCCGGACTCAAATTTTTTTCTTGCGCGTAGTGCCTTTTATTTTGTGCTGAGACTAATAAATAATTCATCACGAGCTCGGCCTCTATTTCGCCCGAACCCTCCGAGGCTGAAACTGGTTGCTATGTACGGCATGGCCAACCCGGGTTGAGAACAAATGACCCCTGTATGCGGCTGCCACGGAGACCTATCTTCCCCAACAGCTGCGCACAGCGTGACATTCACATCTTGGCGCGTTCCTTGTCGTGAAAACTGTCTTTTGCAAAAAAAAAAAAAAACGCGTTCAACAAACATAATGCTTAAAGCACGTATTCACGAGCGATTTCTCTAGGCTCGGGCTCTAAGAGTACATCTGGTTTCGCTATGCAAAACATCTACATTTTACGAGGCCCGCGCCTTTCCAGCGCGAATTTATTTTCAACAGGAGCCACTTCGTGTGTATTTTCGACTTCTGACCAGGCATCGTCATCACCCCTGACAAATGTTAGTACTGTGTGTCTAGATTCGGCCTTTTCCAAAGCCTTCTGGGTGCAATGCAATGCGGTGGCAACGAACTACATGCCACACCAGATAGCGGAGGCGCCAGTATGGGCAGTACATAAACAGTATATACGTACAACCATTCTGGGGATAACAATTAAAGACGACGCGAATCCCACCGGTCGGTCTGAAATATTGCATCGAAATATGGTGGCTCCCAATATGTTTTTGTGGACGGATCCGTCGCTACCACTTCTTCAGCTGCAGCGGTGATAGTGCCTTGAAATGGCTTAGGTCACCGTTTCAGGCTAATGCATAAAACGTCATCCACGCCAACAGAATAGGCAGCCATACGAGAAGCCGTCCGTTATATTGGTCACCAGTCCGCGCACCAATGAACTATATTCTGCGACTCGAAATCAGCATTACAGGTAATGCAAACTTACGTTAAACCAAGGACATGCGAGCAGCTAGCTCAACAGATCATGCTTTTGTTAGCTGAGGCTTTTCACCGCGGCAGTATCATAAAGCTCCAGTGGATACCGAGAAATTGCGGCGTAGAGGGAAACGCGTGTGCTGATGCCGAGGATCGGCTACCTCATGCTGATGGGGCTTTCAAGGAAATAGACTTTTCCAGACCTGACACTCGAGCCTTGCTGGCGCATTTAACGCAAGCCGCAATGCAGATGCAGCGGAACGATTTGAGCCATCAACAAGACCGTATCTCTAAGCTTGACGCCGGCTCACGATTTCATTTGCCATCTAGGGTAATGCGACGTCAAGGGACTTTATTCCACCGGTTACGGCTTGGCGTTGCCTACACCAAACACTACCTACAGAAGATCGGTATAGAAGCTAATCTAAATTACATACAGTGCCACACTGCAGAGACTATTGGACGCCTTCTTTGGGAGTGCCTGATCTACACGCTTGAGAGGGGAACACTGGAAGCTACCGTGAGAGAACTAGACCCTCTTCTTCTGTCCGAAGAAGCTCTTGTAGGGTCGACGGCGAAACGCGCTGGTCGGTGGTGTGCGACGAAGGCCGTGATCAGGTTTTTATGTGAAACAGGCCCGGATGCCCATCTCTGACCGCATCTGCGCTGCCTACGCGGTTTACACAGCGTACCGCGTTAGTGCATACACAGTGACTGCTTTCACGTCATGCGTGAGTGTGCATATTTTTTCACGGAGCCCCTACTCCAGTATGTGTTCATGACATGCGTGTGTGTGTTTAAGACATGATTTCCATGTGCGTCTAATCACCGCGATGAAAGTGCCAGCCAGTGTGTGTGTGTGTGTGGACACCGCCCCATGAAACTCATTGTATTATTTCATCATCAACCATCATTCGCTCTTTCCCTGTCCTCCCCTTCCCATCCCCATTGTGGAGTAGCAGGCCAGGGTGATGTTACCACCAGCCGACCTCTCCTCCTTTCCTCTTAATAAAATTCATTTCTCTCTCTATGGCTGGATATAATCGTGCCTTCAAAAACACTTTAACAAAAATATCTGCATGGTAAAGTGTGGGTAACGAAGTTTAGCTCTTGGGTCATTAATAATCCTATGAAAGCGATTCACCACATTTGTATTTACTCTAGATGCCAGGTACAAAAGTAATTTCCCGGCGTACACATTAGCGGTATTCTCGCACGTGCAAATATTTTGGGGCCGAACAAAGCCAAGCTGATTATCGGCTTTTTTGTGTTTATTTTAGCCCGGGATATTTTAAAGAATTGGAGTAAATGGTTGAAATATATAAAAACGACGATGCTAGTTTTTGTTGAGTGGTAACGAACCCATAATTTTTAACTTCTTGCCATTTTCCTTCGTAATATGTGACTTAATCACAGCAGTGCGTGGAAAAAGGAAGACTCTAAATAAATTAAAGCGATTTCCTATTGCTCATAAATTTCAGCGAGACATTTTGAAGAGTTAAAACAAAGCAGCCTAAACGCCCACTCATGTAGCGAGCTTTTGCTTAGACAGGTGCAGGGTTTTCTTTTCTTCAAAAGAGCAGTCTAGATTCAAGGACCTCAAATGTTTTTTTTTTAGCCACGAAGAAGCAAAAACAGTAGTTCTTTATTTGTACTTCTTTAACTAACGCATTATGACTAAGTCAACCAGGTACATAACACGCAACCATCCCAGCCGCCAATCAGCAGTTCCTGTGCGCGAAAACTAAGCAACTGGTTGGAAAACACGAAATTGATCCACGCATTGCTTGCACTGAGTCAGACGAGCATCTATGACAGTGATACAAGGCACCTTGCTGCCGTCATGCTCATTGATGATATCGAGGGAAGTATGCAATGTACTTTGCTATTCTAGTGGCTACATTCACACGAGGTGCCGTCTAAGAAAAAGCGTGCAGCTTCTAATTACGAATCGAAGGGACAGTCTGTTTAAATGCAAACTGTTTTGCATCGATATCTTCCCATGTTCTAATGAGTAAAAGATTATTCTGACTACAGACGAAGCTTCATTAACCCACAAATTATATAAAACTAATGAAATACATGTTACCGTCTCCATCGCCGGTTTTCGCAGGAAAATTGTGATGACGTAAGGACAATTTATCTTTTGATCTCTACGAATATGCTCCAGTGCCATTCACTACAAAATGGGTATCACCGATTCAGTTTTGGTCCTCACTTTCTTACTTGAATCAAATGGCGGCAGTCAGAAGGTTACATTTTCAAATCATAAATGCTCAGCTACACGTTCACCTTTTGATGCCGAAGAAACATCAACGTATGCAGTAGGAGCGAAGCATTCTTTTTGTACTTACAACGAAAATTAGGCGATGTTGTCCTCATGTTTTTTAAGAAGTCATGCGCTATATGACCCATAGGAGGGAACATATGTTTTCTTGCGTGTATGCATACAAACCTCACTCTTAAGAGCTATGGTTTGGCACACAACACGGGCACATACGCTCAAAGGGGTCTTAAAAAGGCAATAATCTAATCCTGCCGGCGCCTCACCTCCCTGGCTTGCGCTATATGTGGGCGTCGAGGATTACCACTTGCCTATTGCACTACTTAGTTGTTTTCGGCTAAAAAGAAAAAAGAAAAACTTTTTGCAGTGCTGAACCACGAGTGATAATGCTCAGTGAACTTTAGGCCCGTCTCTTGAATGGTTCTATACCGCTTGATTTTTTATCCGTTTTTACTGACAAGGATAAAGACACGGTCACGCGCAGACGAACTGCAAAATTCAGAGGCAGCTAGACTTATCGACCGCACGCTCAGCGTGTCCGAACAGCTTCTTTTTAAAACTTTTTTTTCAAAAGTTGAAAGAAACCTTCTAAAGTAGCCTTGATGTCTACGACGGGGCAACACTGCGGAGTCAAATCGCAGAAAAGGCCCCACAAAATATAGATAATGAAAACGCAAGCAGATACAACAAAAAATCAACACGAAGAGAAAATGTCGCCATGCAAAGAGCGACAAAGGGCACCAAAGATCGATGGCCATGCCATTTGGACAGAAATTGGGTTCGGGATGCCGCGAGAGGTTGCAATTCTCGAGTGAAGAAAAGAACTCAAACGGGCAAGCAAATGCACAAAAAGGAAAGCTGTTCTTCGCAGGTCAGAGCCAAATCGGCAGAGCTACGCTACTTATAGCACCCTGCCGCTGGCTTGCACCTGCACTTTGTCGCAATTCATACTCTTTCTGATTATATGCGTCAGTTTTGGGGCTCATATTGTGGTTTTAGTTTGCAGAATTTTTTTTCTTGATTTATTTTTATTTTTCTCTCCCGTCCCCTTCCCGGCCAGTTTTGTAGCCATGTTTGCATTTTTGGTCATTCTGCTGGCCCTCAATAAAATGTTCCCATTCTGTGTGGCCTCGGCTTCTCTATAAAAGTTGCTTTTGCCCCTATCCCACCATTTAGTTTGTCTTGTGGCAACCTATCCAAATGCAATGCTTTTCGGAGCCCCGTTCTCTCTAAGCGCTCCTTGCAAGCCGCCATTGCTGTCATAGGCAAGAGTTCAACTGAAACGACCCTTGCGCTGCAGTGGGACACGTCGAAGACTTGAAGACGCGAAGTGAAAACAGCTACTTTCGAAGCTTTGCTAAGCGTGGAGATCCGATCAGCACGGCCAATCGAAAATATACTTTGTAGCTACACATTAAAAACAAAAATGAGAAGAAAATGGGTACCAATCGTCTCATTGCAAAGAACATTGGGAAAGCGACTGGCAGTCGCAAATGACGGACAAAGACCCACTATATTCAGCTTCTATCTTGGAAAGTTTTCCGCGTATTTCTTTCGCGTTTCGGAGAAACTTGCTCTTAATAAAAGACAAAGATTTAATGCTCGTTGGTCGGAAAATAAACCACCCTGCTGATGCCAGAGACATTAATAGCATATTCCTGACTTCAACAGAGGATCCTTTTTGAGGGCAGGTGGATGATTTCACGTAGATTATTCTAACTTAAGATAAAATTATTATTCATGTCTTGTTCCATGTTTTAAAGAATAAAGGTACACTCACCGCATTAACATCAAGGCAACCAATTGAAGAAAAATTCTCAAGCGAAACCTCTATGATCTACAGTTCCAGGAACACAGCTAGGTAGTCTGTACGCAAAACCAAAAGGCGTGTTTTCCTTCTGCGGTTCTCCTCTACCACCGCGAACAGCCGGGCTACAGGGACGCACTAAAAAGCAACGCTCTCTTCATGACCCTTGAGCTTTAGGGATTACGGGTTTAGACGACGTCCTTTGATTTGCAACTAAATAAAGCGGTGTTTTACGAGCTGTAATTCGAACTCACTTATGCGCATAATTGTCAATCAGTGCTTTTTTGAGAAAGGCTTTGATCTTTCGTGCAGGCATGAAGATGATAGAGTCGTGGTGGTTACGTGTTCTAAACAGATTCTCGTGTCACGTTCAGAATACATCCAGAAGTAAAATAGTCACCTTGTATGCGTCGTGGTTTCTACATCCGTGTACTACACGCGCTGCACAAGTCGTGTTTAAAAAGCAACTAAACCAGTGAACAACTCTAGCGTGAAATTTACAATATGCAGACGTTTAAATAACAAATGCATACCTGAATTTCTCCGCAGTGTTATTCTGTGCGCCTGAAATTATTTTTAGCGCAAACGATGGTGTTTAAATGAAGCCAAGCTACGGATTCATAAACAACGCCACGATGAAGTTAATTTTGCTGGAGTGTCGTTTGGTAGCATCCCTTGTTTTCACTTTAACTTTCCAAATTGGCCGACTGGAGACTAGTATCATAGTTTAAATTCGATATAATAGCTAAAGCCTAGAAACGCCTCTCGTCTGCCAGAAACGTGTTATGAGCGCGGTTAGATAAGCCAAGTACTTGTTTTGGTGTTCACTGCGATATTTTATACATATCATTGTCACGAATGGGCTAAAGAAGCTGAGAGTCAAATTTACCCCAAAAATACCTGGCGCACGCACACAGCTGTGTTCATTACAGGCAGACTAGTTCGCGATCATGCACCGTACCATAAAGGCAATTTAGTACCAATGTAAGGTACCGAAGCGATCATAAAAGCGAAAGATTGGCACGATGCCATTCGCGATATTCTGGTAACTTTTCACTTCTCATACCTTATGACACCTTGTAATGGGCAAAGAGAACTCACTATGAAAGCGGTATAACAAGTGAAAATAATACACCTTTTGGGCCTTTGTCCTGCAATGAGCGTATAAAGGCTGATGATGCTAATGTTCCCACTTTACCGTCGTACGCACAGAACGCCCGCGGTTCCAACTACACGCTGCGGAACAAGCAATTCTTGATTTTGTATCACGCACTTATAGAATACCATGTTCATTTATCGGCGATTAAGCACAACAGCTTTCCCCTAAGAAAATGATCTGCGCTCTTTGAATGAGAGTTTTTGCAGGGACACAGCCTAATTAGCCTTAGGTGGCTCATTGCGGAAGGTGGTTTTCATGCCCAAGAAATGTGTGAAAACCCACTACACAGCATTTTTGTTGCGCTAGGTGCATCCTCTATCTTCATGCCTCATCGGTATGCTGTCTATCTTTTACAAGGCCTACAAAAATATAGGAAGTCGAAAATCCCTCTTGGTTCCTCTACAAGGGAAGACTTTATAAAAGGACTTAAGCGCCACTCTTACACGCAAGAAAGAAGACAAAACAGGTTCTTACTCGTAACTGTCTATTAAGGTGGAAGTGGTGCATATAGCCCTTCCAAACAACCATGCATGGGTGCACGCGGGCAAGAGAACGTGAGGGCTAGTTGGTCATCAGAAAGTATAATTTTAATACGTGTTTGTCACTACCGGATCGGCGTCGTAAAGGTTAGTAGAAAGAAGGAAGAAATACGAACCAGATGTAAAAAAATGGCCTAGTTGGTTCTCCGACAATACAGGACACGGAGGTTTTCTACACCTTCAAAATCCGCTACGGAAACTAGGGCTAGAATGTTCTCTTTTCCTCAAGGCGCCTGGAAGAGATTTACAAGTGCCTTGACCTCATGCGAAAAAAAAGAGCTATACTTCTAGGGAGTACGTCTTTTTTTCTTTCATCTTTCATCAGGTGAAACAAAAGAGCTTAACGTCGGAATATCAATCACGCCCTTCACGTCAGCAGAGTTCTATATTTGATGATGATTCCTTTTATCTTTCGAAATATGCCCGTTGCACGCTTTGCAAATCCCTAGGGGAAACAGGCTATCTTCTTACAGGTTTCGCTGAAAGCCACGCAAAAAAAAAAACGAACAATTTCACGGCGCATTCGACAAGAATCTGCATTACCTCCTTGCTCTTGACTGCCGGCTGTCCAACATGAAGGATTGCGTTTCGATAGTGAGAAATTTAAATTTCATCAATATCATACAATCAAAATCTCCTATCCAAGCCGCTGGGATCGGTGCATCAATCATTGGCCTAAATGCGCTGGCTTTAGGTAAGTGTATGCGGATTCATGTATATATGCCTTCGCTGAACTTTAAAAGTTCCAGATTCCAATCTCTCATCGATAATAACAGCAGAGTGAAGCGCCCGGCCCAAAAGATGAGAAAAATAACGCGAACGTCGTGCTAAACTTTATTTCAAAGGAGCAGTGGTTGTTCTGGGCACAGCGGGAAAACATTGTAGCTAATACAGCACTCGCCAGTAGCGAACTTTTCTTATTCCTGTCATGTAATTCATCAATAGGTTTTTTGATCTTAGTTAAGCGACACGCACAAAAAAAAACGACAAAGCAGGCTGCACACAGGAAGTTTGAGAGGGCTTACCATTAATACCACTAGAGCGCAACACCGAGACATACATAGACCTAGCCTCACTTCTTTTTAATGAAACTAGAGTAAGTGTGCGAAGCTGCAGCTTTCTCTGCTCAATTTTTGTATGTGCTTTTGATTTCGGGAGATGATGGCATCCTTCATCGGAGCCGTATACTAACTTTCTTTTAATATATGTAATAAAATGACTTCATCAGAAAACGCAATTGAAAGTATACATCAGTTTCTCAAAACAGCAGAAAGGGCATACAGTATCTAGTTGTGACGCACAAATGAAGTTTGCGAAAATTCACCTCACACGAGGAGCACACTTGTTACAACTCAACACACTGAGCAAGGCCACCACTTTTTCCTGATACCGGTCATTTGCTTTATTGGTCACAAATTTTTCAAGCCTTTTGTGTGAGCGTGAGTGTGATTTGGGCGTGGAAATTCTTCATTAATGTTTGTAACAATGCACAGTTATGCGTTGTAGTGCCCTGAAAACGAAGTTCTGTAAAGTACCCCAGGAAAGCGGAGAGAATCTATTTTATAAGAACAGTTAGCATCTGCTCGAAGAGAGAGAATCTGCAACTGCGGCAGTTCTGTATGTTCGTAGGAGGCGTGAATTTATGGCCTGCGATTAGTTTTGAAGCTTAGTGCACTGGTGTCGTTTTGGCAACATCCTTTCTCTTAGTGTTTCTGACCTCACAAAAATATGAAATAGTGCTTTTTGCGCAAAGTAGTTGGAAAGCGTCTGCATGAAAGCGGTGAAGGTGTTGAGCTTAGTACGTGGGTTTCGGAATGAGTTTTTTTGCGAAAAGAGCGTTGGAGGAATTTACTTGCAGCACGTCACGGAGGCGTTGATGGGGATGTGGCTGGTAGTGTAATCAGTTACAGGCAAGCCCTCTTTGTCAGGAAAGTGGCAGGAAGGACGAAGTGGAAGGATGAAAGGGCTTCGGGGCACGAAAACAGAGAGCGTTATTGTGACTCCTGGACAGCTGCTAGTTTGCTTCGCTGCTCTTTGCTGCCTATCAGGCAAACGTTTCGATCATTTTCATGGGAGTCAGGTTCTTGAAAATTTCTTGCACTCGTGAAAGGCACAAGCTACTTACATTTGGTTCAAATCCATTCAAAATTTAAAGCGAACCTATGCAGAGGACAAGGACTGAAACCCCTTTCGGAAAACAGAGAAAAAAAAATATTCGAACTATCTCTAGCAGAAGCAACCTGTTTTCCTTATCGAGTTTACTTCAACAGAGAGAGGACTTTATACTTTTCTGTTCCGCGCTTGTGAAAGCAAAGAGTAAAATTTTGAAAAACTGAAAATTTCACGACAATGTAATCGCAACTCATGCTTTAGGACTATAAATCACTGCCTCTACAAGCAGGTAAATTTCGCGCTGTAGCAAGGTGGTTTAACGCTACGAGGCGCAGATGTTGAGATTTCGAGATTAAAAAACCGCTACCACCATTTATGTTTTGCTTTGAGACAAATACAGGTGTTAGCTTCTTTTCTTCGGCCTCGTTGCTGCAAGGCAAGTGAACTAGACGCTGTCCCATGTACGTGCAAACGGAGAAGTAACAGAGTAGTGTAGACGATATAAACTCTATCGTCAATATTTGCACTCATTTGTGCACTCAGTTAAATGGTAGCAGAAAAAACAAGTGCTCCACTAACTGCAGCACGCATTAGGTGCCCCGCAGTTATGAACATCTTGCCAAAAGTTATGTCCTGTTTTAATAACTTGAGCCCTCTCAAGCAAAGCCCTTTCAACTATAGCGGCGGCACTTGACACCACAAATCTGATGCTCATCTTGCGCCCCCAGTATTTGATGAAAAAGTAGGAATATTTACTAGTACCTCCGGGATCTCTGATGCTATCAGCACTACTGTTCTCGCAATTCCACTGAGCTGTGTGCTCTAAGGAAGAAGAAGCAGCTGCACGGTAGGCATGGCTTAAACAGCTGACGTACAGAAAGTTTTTTATTGATATCCTACCAACCATTTTTTCTGTTCCTCTCTGGCTAGTTAAAGCTTTGTGAAAGCCTTTCCACGTTCATGTCAGCGTCGTAAATATTATTTAACGCGCAGAGGCGTTGCTCCGTTACTTTTTATATATGAGCGCGATTTTGACACCGTCATAGTTCAACGGTTCAAGACGAGGGCTTAGGCGGGCTGGCTTGCATGTTGACATATACGACTGGAGACGCATATAGAAAGAACGGAAGAGAAAAAGACAGTCACAAGCACATGTTCCTGTGTTCGTTTCTTCCCACCTGTAAGCGCTGTTCAGTCGGTTCAGCGATTGCCAACGGCGGCCAATGAATGAAGATGGGTAATCTTACTACAAGAACATCAGATAGTTTTTTTCTGGTTGCGCATATACTGATGAGTTTGTTGAACTGCTCGCAGTAATATTCCGCGCGACAGTTAAAGAAAATGATGAAAATAAAAATGAATATTGAGTGATTGCTATGTTAAAGCCAGGCACTGAAATGAAATTTTTAGCGAACCGTCTCTGAACCAAAGGAACAAATAAAATAAATGTTCCCTGACCTTGCATATTTATTTATTCTATTTTTTTGCCTCTCTCCCCCATGATCTTTTCCAGTGAGCAGCAGGAAGCGACCCGGGGCACGCATGCTGCAACTCGCGCACCGCCGCCTGTGCATCACGTGTTGTGCCCCCGATGCTGAGTACAATGCAGTGCTTTTGGCAGCCTTTTCTTGAGAACGCGAATACGGTGCGTTCATAAAAAGGTTCTACTTTCTCCTTAGCCGAAAGTTATACACGGCACATAGAGCTGCGGATGAAATAGAACTTCTAGCCATTACAGAACAGCAATCGGTGAAGATGGATACACTACAGATTATCTTCCTTTTAATAAATTCGCCTACTCTGAACACCTGGAGAGAAAATAGGTGCGTGCCATGTGCACTGTGCCTTGTCACTATTGATCACATCGATGTGCTGGGCTACGCACTTAGCGTTTCTGAAGCGCTTTATGAAGCTCAATAGAAAAGGGCTTTACACATATAGAAGTAAATTATGAGATCACTGCGGCCCCTGCATTGGAGGAATGCGTAAGCATTGGCGCCTCCTTACCCCTCTTTGCCTAAATGAACGATGTTTCATCATTGTCCATTTCGAGTTTTCAAAGTTGGCGCCGCGTTTTGTTTTCAAATTTGGTGCCACGGTTCTCTCCGTTCACACTTCTGGTTTTTCAAATTTGGCGCCACGCTTTACCATCACCTACTTCCGGTGTTTTGAAATTTCGTGCCACTTTTGCTCTGGTGCCACCCACTTTTTGGACATGTTTGGGTCTAATTATTTAACTAATTATCGCACACGCACCTTATGATTTCCCCGGCGAAATTTTTTATCGTCTATCTAATGCAACCATTCCTTCTCTTATAACTCAATTCGGTCGAAAGTTATCCTGCTGTCAAGCTCGCGATGATACGGAACCGCAGACATAGCAATACAATGCTTACGCATTTAAAAAGACTTCATCTTGTACACAGTCGCCTTCCAGGAAGGCTATGCAAGTTTTGAACATGTGCGTTGGAAAAGTAACGAATTATCAGCTCGAACACTCTACTGTCCGCGAAAAGGAACGAGGACAAATGATACATAATTCAAGCTTAGCAGAAGAGAGCGGCATCATTTGTGGCAAGCGCAATATTCATTTATTCTTTAGAAAATTTAGAATTATCGGCATCCCTAAGACACATTGTCTTTCACTTCTTTGTTGTGGATTGTGCTAACGAAACGTGTCCCTTTCGCAATTTACATCCACTGATCCCTGATGTTGAATTCTGAAGCCTTGCTTCTAACTTTGTTAGTATTTGCACCTCATGACTTTAATTTTTACTCGTATTGATGTGGCCTTCGACAATGTGAAAACATAGAGCAGGTAATCTCCGACCAACGCAATAAATAGAGGGCTTAAAGCGATACGGAGCTTCTTACATTGCGAAGTCAATATTTATTACCTGTTCGCGGCTATCGTATAAAATTATTTACCTTGATCAAAATATCTCTTGTTCCGCTAAAAAAAATTCAACTTGAGGGATCAAAGGGTTTAAATATACGACTACAAGTAATAACTGACAATTATGGAGTGTCAGCAGAAAAGCGTTTCCACAGAACGTTTTTTTTTTGCCTCCCGTGCTCATCGACAAGCATTAATTTTTTGTAGAAAAACTTATTAATATAGCCGCTCATGTTTCCCGCGCTCTAAAATGTTTTTGAGAAATATTTAGCTACAGACTGAGTCAAATAATGCCGAAAGACGTTGCAAAACCCGTGCGGATTCGGTGATAAGAATGAGTCGGACAGAAATGACGTTCCCCGCACCACTGTTTTTGAAGAAAGTAAGAGAGATGAGTTGCAGTAGTGACCAATACGGGGTTCTTGCTTTTCTTTACTACGCTCAGCAATTTCAATCAAGCCAAGATGATGAACACCTTCATAAGCCAGCATGATGGAGCTACCGTATTAATGCTCCAACAACAACCAACATGTTTCCTGCAGTGATCAATGCAAGGACAGAGTCAGTCCTGAACAAATGATCGTATATTTTCTTTTTTAAAGCAAAATTAAAGCTTAAAGCGATTTTGACATATGCAAGTCCAGCCCTAAATATGTATTGTGAACCAAAAATTATACAGGAAACCTAATATCGCAATTACAGATATTTCGGAAACCACGTAGTTGTGTAAAGCGAGAAATTTCTACCTGAAATAAATTTTCATCTAATAAAATATTGTATATGGCTTATGGTTTATGAGTGTTTAACGTCCCAAAGCAACACAGGCTGTGAGAGACGCCGTAGTGAAGGGCTCCGAAATTTTCGACCACCTGGGGTTCATGAATGTGCACTTACATCGCAGAATACACGGGCTTCTAGAATTTCGCCTCCATCGAAATTCAACCGCCGCGGCCGGGATCGAACCCGCGTCTTTTGGGCCAGCAGTAGAGTGCCATAACCACTCAACCACCGCGGCGGCAATAAAATATCGTACTGAGCAGGCCGAATATATATTTCTTTGCTGCTTTGTACAACTCAGTGACAACCAACGAAAGAGGTGAGGATGTTCTCTTTTTTTCTTGAAACACCATTTAGGCAAACTTCAAGTTCTCTACCGCCCACTCGCGACGAAACAGCCATGACGTCTGCGAACAATTAGAAACCCCCTGGGATCCTGCCCACACCCATCTGAACAATACAACGCTTCCGAACTGGTGAGTCACTCAGATGGGCATACTATTCTGGGCCAAGGCCTCCCTTAAGAAAAGCTTGCAAACTCCTAACCACACTTAAGCAAGCTGAACGCGATAGCGTCAGAATGCAGCCCTCGTTTGGAATGGAAAGCTTGCAAACTCCTAACCACACTTAAGCAAGCTGGACGCGATAGCGTCAGAATGCAGCCCTCGTTTTGAATTCCACATGCACCATTACGCTACGCAGGCATCTCTCTTGGAATCTGTTTTTGTTTTACACAACCCGACAGCTTACACGACTGAGAAGCGCCCCTTCGCCGCGTCTATCCCCACAGCCCCGCCGCGCACTCTGTCGCGTGACTCGACACGCCAACCACAGAGCCGTGGACACTTTCCACAATTTCTAACTGCTGCGCAGCTGGCACCGCGCAAATTCCTCATCCATCATTCGCTTTGACATCTCTAAGCGGCTGGTCCATCTCATTGGTTGATTGTGGCCTGACGTCATGACCTGTGCCGACCAATCTTCAGTAGTATAGTGTGACGACACGTAGAGCTTTTACTCCGAGCGTCCACTCTGACACTGCCGCGTTAGTACCAAAGTAGTTTACGGAAAAGCTTCTTTTCTCATATTTGAAACAAGAAACCTTTTAATACTGCAGCCTGGAGTGGAATACTTATTTCAGACCAGAAGTAGCCGCCGCAGTGGCACAGTGGTTATGGCGATCGGCTGCTGATACTAAGCCCGTGCGTTCGATCCCGGCCGTGGCAGTGGAATTTCGATGGAGGCGAAATTCTAGAGGCCCGTGCACTGTGTGATGTCAGTGCATGTCAACAAACCCCAGGTGGTTGAAATTTCCGGAGCCCTTCACTACGGCGTCCCTCATAGCCTGAGGAGCTTTGGGACGTTAAACCCCAACAAACCAAACCATCAGACCAGAAGTTAAAGTCGACACTCGCATCGACATATCCAGGCAGGCACGTATGACTGGGTGGTGCTCAGAATCCGGGCGCCCGAAATGCATACGCAGAAAGTTCGATGTGTAGCCTACGCGCCGCATTCCTGCTCTAAAAAGCCCCAGCATTCTCCCGGAAAAGAGAATTAGTCTGTTAAAGGGGTCCGAAAAATGCTCATGCACCGCTGTAGATATAAAAAGCCCCCGCAGGCGTATTTCTATAGCCGTGCCAATGTGCATGTTTAAACGTTGTCTGTGTTCACCGTCGTTAGTTTGAGCTCTCTGTGAAAACTCTCAGCTAGCAGTAAGGTGCATTCCCGGAAGACTAAAGTGCCATTATGTAACAAGAACGGCCTTCAAATATGACACATGCTTCATGAAGAATGCGTTTCTGTGTGTAGGGCGCCTCTGAAAGGAGTGTCTGTGCTGTTGTGTCTTCACCAAAAACTACAGAAGCGCCGAATTCAAACAGTGAGAGTAAGCCAGAGGAAGTCATGTGGCGCAAAGCTATGCGCGCATCGGAGGACGTCTAGCTGGTTGCAGGAGCCGTGTGCGCATCCGGTACGTAGCCTTGGGCCAAGAAAATTGAATTAGGCTGCCTCTGCCCGGACGCCTTCATTCAAGCGGGTCGCCTAGCGGGGGAAAGCTTTCCGCATTACTGTTTGAAGCCTCCGTTACTTTCTGATTAAACGGCACGCCTCGGCAGCGGCAGAAACTGGAATGCGGCCGCAGCCACCCGAAAAGTGGCGTTTATGGAGAATGCAAGTGGTTCTTCTATTAGATTACGCTGGCACTGAGAAAGCGCCCACCCAAAGACGAGCCGTTTTTTCCTCTCAGCAGGCCCAAATAAGCTGTTGCCAACACGTCCGCAAGCACGAAAAAGTTGGTTGGTGGACACGCAGCTCCAGCGAAATCACCAAATTGAACAGCCCCTCCTTTTCTCCACGGCAACCGCGATAACTTTCTTCTCAGAAGTTAGTGTTTCTTTAGTCCTCCACGGTTTTTACGAACAACTTCTGTCCTGTGGCCCCAACTCACCTGATGAATTTGCTCTTGCAGTGGAAATTACGTAAAATATGCAATATTCTCATATTTCATCTGCTCTCCATTTACTGGATTTCTGGGAGATGCGTGACAATGTGATAGTTACGGGGAGAGTTCTTTTTTTTTCTTTACAGCGCAGCTGTTAATGCCTTGGTTTCCGCTTTAGAGACGTTGGTGATGTAATCACATCAAGTTACCATACGCAGGCGACTTGACTCATACACTACTTCTGATCTATCTACTTATTTCATTTGTGATAATCAAGTGACCTAGAAAACACAAAATTAGCAAAAAAAAGAAACAAGCTTCGATAAGAATAAGCAAACGAATATAAAGAGGAAATGCGGAATCTTTCATATATATTTTTTATATGTGAATCGCGGCAAAAAAATATTCCTACCTTCAAAGAAATAAACCACAACCGCTGCGCTGTGATAAGTCAGTATAGTACACTTTTATCGCCCTCTGGGTCTTTTTATTTTGTTTTTTTTTGTCTACAAAAAGTTGATCTTCCTTGCACTTGAAAGCAACACTGCACTGTGATGAATTGTTAAGAAATTTTGCTATTGCAGCACCATGCAGAAATTTTGGGCGCATGTCAACAACCTTTAGCGCCTCACAGTTATTCACCGTGCCAGTGTGTGGTCCCAGAGTGCCATCCTGTTTAGTTTAGCAACTTATACTTCTTTTATTGTTAGAAACTAGGGAGGTTATGGAGCGAGAAGAATTAGCTGCACACACCATGTATTAGGAGTGCAACCTTCAGATAGCCACGAAGCAACCTACTGAACAGTACTTGGGTGTTATCTAACGTTGTGCATCTAAAAAACGTGTTTGACTGCTCAGTGTACTCTGATTTTTGAAATATGCAGGGAACATAAAATCTATTTTAAAAAGTCAGGCAAGCTTAAAGCACTAAAACAGTCTCCGGGCAAGGAATATAGGTGTAGTGATGTCTTCCGATTCGTATCAACAGCCTAGGCTCTTTAACGTGCACTATCATTGCAAGGCGCTGAAGGTTATACATTTTCACACCATGTCAATGAGGCTGTACCTGGTGAGATTATGCCAGAACATTCACCAGCACCAAAACGCTGTAGCCGAAGAGGCCATTAAGCAGCTAGAAAGCGCATCAACTGCTGATAGGCTGCTGCGGGGATTCCCTACGTGTTCCGTGTTAGGAAAACTCCGTGAGGAGGCGCAGGTCATGGTATCGCCGGCGGGCTTGCGATCACTCGACTCTCATTGTTAATCACTCGCGAAGGGTGCTTCTAGTGGGAATCGACACAAAGAAGGCGAAGTGGCTCTTCGCAGCACTCGTACGTTTGCCGGAAATTTCAGTTTTAATTCTTGTGCTCCTGTGGAGAAGATATTCGTTGTGATAAGCACTCTTGTTGCTATAGTTGCAGTTTGGGCTTGTTGGCCTTGTTGCATGGCTAGAGGGAGCAGCGAGAAAAGAAGAGGACTAGCATAGAAGCTAACAGGACAGGCGCCTGTTTTGGTAGCTTCTCTGCTAGTCCTCGTTTTTTTCACGCTGTTCCCTCTAGCCATGCTGTTGTTACCACCGTACCATGTCTTAATACTCTGCCAACATTGAGTGACCAGCGATAATATGCTCCCGCAATGATAACAAAACGAAATTAAACTGGTACCTAATACACAAGAGCGGGGGCCATAGATTAGAGCTAACCGGAAGCCTATGCTGCTGAATTTTATTGAACCTCTAGCAAAATAGAGCTGTGACTGTCAATGCTAGTACACCAGTTTGTCCATACTACGACACACGCGAGACTTGGCGAGAGCGCGGCTAAAAGACAATTACTATCGTCTCTAATCACCTGTCCATAAGCGTTAAAGAAGACTAAAGCGGAAACAAAAAATGAAGCGTCATGTGGCTTCTGGAAGTGAACTACCACTTTAGAGAATTATGATCATTTTTCATTATGCTTGTCCCTAAGCGCTGTCCCCCTTCCAGCTGTCAACCTGCTTAGACGCATAGTGCCACAGGCAGTCATAAACCCCGACGTATCTGAAAACTTTCCGTTCCAACCTGCGGTTGTACCACAGCACTACTCCCTGATTATGTCTTGTGATTTCGTAGGCCAACTAGTTGAGCATCATTTGAACTGTTTATTATTTGCAGCACTGATGGCGAAATTATTTTTATTGTAGGAAAGTATTTCGAGTCTAGTTCTTTGCCACGCCGTATCAGCGCGTTTTTATCCGCGCATCACTTCAAAATGCTTCAAAACTCCACAACAAATTGCTTCCGAATCAATTTTACTTTTAACCAGGGTTTGAACTTACGTCCCTGCTCAACCGGAAGTTATTACGCTTTGAGCAATGCAGCTGTCGACGCAAGGCACCTGTGTATGTTCCTTACAGACATTTAAACTTTATAAAACTTGTCTTTTGTGTTGATTGTTGTTAGGCTAGGATTTCATGAACAAAAAGCAGAAACGACAAACACAGCTATAGACACAGTCACAAGACCTGAGCTACAGGAACTGGTATGCAAAGCATAAAAGTAGCCAGGAAGCA
Source organism: Amblyomma americanum (assembly GCF_052857255.1). NCBI lineage: Eukaryota > Metazoa > Arthropoda > Arachnida > Ixodida > Ixodidae > Amblyomma > Amblyomma americanum. The sequence continues at coordinate 157,912,250 of NC_135500.1, forward strand.
TTGATTTCTTTTTTTTCAGAAGAACACATCGCCGCCCTCTCAGACTTATCCTGAGGGCTGAACTACATCGCGTGGGTTCGCAAAGTGTAACCATTTTTTTCCGTACTAATTATTTCTCTTAATTGATAATGACCACTTCCTCCTATGGTTCCCGAGTCAGCGATTGTTGTTGCTCACTGGTCACACACATTGCGGTATTCCCAATGCAGGCAACACGTCAAACACAGTAGTTCGAATCTCAGAGTACACTTTTTTTCGTGGCCGACATTTTCGTGGGTGAAGCTGCGACCCATGGAGTTCAGTGAAGAAAATCACTCCTCTTGTATCTCACACAAGCCAACGTTTTGTCGCCTTCTGTGCCTTGGGAGTGTTTTGTCACAGTTTGAGCCCTACGGCACGACACTCAGAGACGTATACACCACGTGATAATCTCTCCCCGGCCGCTCTGGAGCAGCTACAGTCCCGAGATTTGAACTACACCTCACTGCGCTCCCTGCAGTGCGTGGTTTTCGAATGGCGCGGAAAATGGCCAAACTTAATGAGCCAATGCGGAAACAGTAACCCCTTTCTGGAAGTTACAAAATTATTATGGCTTTTTCTAACGGGGTGGCTACAGATCTCTAATAGCAATCACGCACCCATCGGTAATATTAAAAAGCTAACTATTAGAATTTTGTTGATCACTCTAGTAGTTAACATAATTTGCCGGTTTGCGACCTCCCCCAACATTTGCATTACAATGTCACAAAGAGGTGCAGCTCTACTAACTGAAAAATTCTTTTTAATATTAGCGGCGCGCTTCCCTGAAGTCCCTGAACCGCAGTCGTGGTCTAGGGGCTTGGGCGTCCGCCTCGTCTGCGAAAGGTCGTTGGTTCGAAATCCACCGCCGGCCACCCACCGGCAAAAATGGGCACAGGCGTCCCCCGGCTCGGCGCCTGGCTTCCTCAGGGGTGTGTGCTTAGAAGAGGCTCCGCAAACCCCGCTGCACCCCACGGGGGGCAGAACCAGTTTCGAACACTAAGCCTGCAAAGGTGGTACATGATTCAGATGAGAAAATGAGTTGATCTTGGTGTTCGATGAAGTTTAAATGAGCTCGCTCTAGGGAGTTCAGCAGATGAGACTGTGCTCGAAGAAGTTCAGCGTGCGGTATAGTCAATTTTACGGGCCTTACTGGTTCGAGTCTCAAAATGCTACTGGCTATGCACAGCACAGAGGAGAAATAAGGAATCATCTGCAGGCCGCTAGTTCGGAACATTGAGATCTTCGACCACTGCATCGACACGTCACTTCTGGCCTGCTCTCGCCGCGGTAGGTGCCCCAGACCACGCCTTACGAACTTCGCCAGGACTTCGGTCAGCACGCGGCCAAGGTCCACGCAGTTAGAGCTACTGCCGAAGCAATCCGCTATCTACAAGCATGTGGAGAACAAAGCCTCGTAATCAATCCCCTTTCGAAATGATTAACAAAACAGCTGATAGTTTTTCCTTTAATCTTTGCACTGCTATTTCAAATAGTAAGTTTTCAGTTTAAACGAGTCTACAGGTACGTACAGATGTTCTCATTTAATTTTATACGTGAATATAAAAAACAGACGTCAATTTCTTTCTTCAACATAGTGAAACAATAACACGGTGAAGGAGCAACAATTGACCGAAGTAAGTCTTTTTTCTATTCTTTTTGCTAAAAATATTTCTGCATTCTCGAAAAAACTGGAGGCATTCATTCAAAAAGACGTAGAGCTGTTGCAACTATGGTACTAAAAAAGAGGGATTAAAAACGCTGATGTCGGGTCCTAGCCGAGCGACCAAAATGAAATTCCCAATGCGGCGGCGCTACTAATCACGCGTGCAACCTGTACATATTTATTATCGTGTAAATAGTTTTTGTGAATATTACCTCTTCCCCCCCATCCTCTCTCCGGTCCCGCCACCTCTTTCATTTCACTTCTTCATTATGCCTGCTATCCTTTATTTCCGCTGCCCCAGCTCAGGTGCTTCAGTATCGATGGCAGATGCCGGGGCTAGCAAAACTTTTTGTCATTACATTTTAACAAACCCCTTATTACTTCTACTGCACTGAGGATTCTCTGTCTAGACATCTTGCAGTAGAGAAGTTCGTTGTAAGGAGCAGATGCTGACGGATGTTCTTCTAAACAAAAAAAACGAGTTTTCAAACAATTTCTAAATTAAAAACTGGTGACAATTGAAAGAGCAAAAATGAAATCTACATTAATTGACAAGCTGAACACACACTGTCTGAATCATTCGTACTCAGAACGCTTTATTATCTCCCCTCCTCCAGCTTTCGTGCCCTTTGAAGCTGTGCACGACTTTTGTCAAGTGACGTCCTATTGCACATTTTGTTTACAAGCACCTCTTTTGCTAAAAGCTGAGCACTATGACATCGAAAGAGTCATGCAATAATAGATTATTCATCTCAGTACCCGTTAATTTCAGCTTGCTGCTTCGAGTTGCCCAATCAGCCGCTCTATCTAGACGATATTTCCTTGTAGAGGCAACCGCTCAGTTCAGTTCGCAGTACATTTAGCATAGGCACAATATGACATTTTGAAGGCGAACACTTTAAGAGAGGCACAAAGTATGCCTGACTGTAAAAATAAAAGTCATAATCAGGTCTCGGCATATCTCAGTGTGTGGGTTACCTTATTTTGATGGCTTCCTATTTTCAAGGAGCCAGAAATACCTCTCGGATGGTCATTGGTTTTCATATAGGTCTGATTTCACCCATCATTTGGAGTACTTCTGGTATAGCGAAGGTCTTAATTTTTCGTGAAAACATTGTTTTTCTTTAGGCTTCATTTCTTTGGAAACTGAGCCAAACATAGACATTTAATTTCGAGTCGATGTGCGGTTCGTTTCTAAAACTTGACACTGTAGGTGCTGATTAGAAGATGCCGTGGCGATTTATGCATTTCCCTGGACCATAAATATTTTGTAGGTGTTACCATTGAAGGTCTCCTCATCCTCGAAACATTTCAAACAATGGAGATATTCAACAAGGCGCCTTGAATGACACACATTAAGGTTTGGTTACCTATCAAGTTTTGATTACCTATCAAGTTTTGATAAAAGAGGCACGATCTATTTCTGGGATTAGGTATCATCCTAGAATCCACAGAATAGTGCTACCTTTGGCAAGGAATAGGAGCTTTGAGCAGCCGCACACAAATGTAAGAAGGCGGCCAATGTGGCCAAGAGCTATGAAATGTCAAACATCGAAAGCAGTGACGGGTGCCGACCGCTTTGTCTATCGCAAAAAGCAGCAGGGAGTGACAGCGCTGACACGAAAAGCGCCGAAAGCTCCTAATCAAGTGGCTAATTGCGGAGGCTCCTCAGGCCACGAATCCGCAAGGCAGGTCATGCGCGCTGGATAGTTCGAAGAGCAGTGGCGGAAGAAGAGAGGAACACGTTCAGTAGCTAAAGAGCCTGGTCTATGCCGGTGTCTTGCTACCACCATCTATGAGGCGTCCTAGATGCGTTACGAGTTTCCTGCAATGTAAAAGAGCAAATATGCTGCGGAAAGAAACGCACTGACGACAGAAGAAAGACAAACACAAGCTTTAATTGACACAAATAACAAAAAACGCTTTTATTTGCACTTGCAATAAATACCATCGAAGGAAGGAAAGATTTAACACCATGTGGTCGATCAGAATGTAAAAGAAAAAGGAAACCAAAAAAGGGCTGGACACTAATCTGGGAAAGCGAACTCCAGATTTCTGATATGACAGGTCCTTCTGGAGGAGGGCGATGGATGGTGTGCTGATGCAAGTCTCTTCTCTTTTGTCGACGATGAATGCCTCGAAGATTTCTCTCGCTTCTTTCTCTTTATACTTTTGTAAAACGCGCGTTTCGTGCAGCTTTGGTCTACAGCTCTTGCAATTCTTGGAGTGTAATGGCAAATTGCTACCTGTTCCAGTCTTCATTGAATTTGCGTGTTCACGCATCCGGTCATTGAGGTAAAGGCATGTCTGGCCGACGTACGTGTGGCCACAGGTTAGTAGAATTTCGTAATCGACTCCGTTCTTACAGTCAACCGGGCGGGTTTTATGTTTTTTGGCGCATGACATCTTTTCCTTGCTTTTTGGTTCACTTTTCGGCAAAGACCGCCCAGCTTGTTTGGTGTTTGTCTTTGTTTGTCTTTTGGTGTTTTCCTTTTCTCTGTCGCCCGTGCGTTTTTTGAGCTGCATATTTGTTCTTTTGTGATTAAGCAGCAGGCCCGAATCACCACCCTTCATCAGTTGGCTGCAGTGTAGCTCACGCTTACACCTGCTCTCGACGATTAGACAGGCGACAAATGTTTTTAAATTGAGTGGCATTATCTAAGTATTTAAATGGCTACTCAGCATAATTAGTTAAATTTTCACGTCCTGTTTCAGTGCTCATTTATTAGGCTCTGTAAAGAGCTATGTTAACATACATCCTCCTGTATTTTGCGATTCATATCCGTCCGTAATCCCTCCCATGTAATATTGTCATCTCCTACTTGGCAAGCAGAAAAAGGAGCCCTATATACTTCCGACTGAAAAACAGCATTCAGGATTTCAAATCTCATTTTGAAACCACCACATCAGTGAGTCTATTTGCATTTGTGGGAACTGTAATGAAGTTTCAATGGCAATCCGGATGTTGCGTTTAAGGTCGCAAATAGAATTGTTGCGACAGCAGTCAACGAGTTACAACAAAGAGAGAAATGCAAAAATGCTTGTGTTTTTGCTGTATCGTTACGGGCTAATAGAACTCAGGCGGACGAAATTAATCTGGAATCCTCGAATACAGCTCCTAATAATCCACGTACGTGCCGCTTCTTGAGATTAATGCGATTGTGCTATCTCTCATTAAACTCACCTACAATAACTGACGACAACCAATATTATATAAAATCCAGAACGCCAGCAGTTTCATCAAGATCCAGAACAACTCTCTTAATTTGACCAAACCAGCCGATATACCTTCAAAAAAACAACCTATTTCTTTGTCATGCCAGGCACAAAGACTTGTCTACTTTTTTCTAGTCTACCAAGAAGACATGTCTCTAACACGAAAATATTCCTCTTATACTTCGGCCAGACAACCGCTATAGCGTTGTCACCTTCAAGATGAGGAATGAAGCAAGAAATAAGATGTGAGAGGAAGATACGAAGAACACAAAAAGACTTAAATAAATCCCTGAGGACCGGCCTTTGATGGGAATGTCTACTGCTCCTCTGCCAGTCGCTTACGGTTTTAATTTTTTTTTTCGTGAAAATTCTCTTTCGGCCCTATGCCATATTTTATACAATTGGCGCCCCAATCGCCCTGAGTGGTATGGGTGAGGACTCTCAGACCCCAGGCTACTACGTATATACCTTAACAACTGTCTCTCCTTCGTTTAAAAAAGCAAGCGTGCCTTGATCATAAATAGCTGTTTGCTCAGAACAACGGTGGAAGTATTTCTTAGAGGGCTCAGAATGAGCGAGTGCGATAGGTGGGCATAATGAAGATTCTAGCGCAAAGCCGTACAACTCAAAACAAAGAAGCCAACATGAGAGCTGTGTTGTCTTCAACATGTGTTGTACATCTTTGAGCAAGAATGCTTCATCTCTGACAACCAACTAGCCCAGCAGGTAACTTTTGAAACGATAGCTGGTCTTACTGAGAAAGCAAACAGGAAAACGCACCAATATAATAAACGTCCACGCAATATAAACGAACTTGACGATCACACATAAATACATCGCCGCTGTCTTGGCCTTAAACAACCGCTTTCATGAAAAAGAATAAAGAAGGAACAAGACGTGACAGCCTGAAGTTTGCGTCAGTCATGTATGACTGGTGGCGTGCTTTGGTATTCTCTTAACAGTCTGAGGGGATAGGTGCCGCGTGCGTGGCGTCTGCAGGTAGATTGATGCTGGATTGTGCGTAATTGATTATAATTGTTCTGAATATACACGTTTTCTTTTGTTTTCAGTCCGCTGTTACACTTAATTCCTTGCTGCACCTGTCTCATCTATGACGAGTACCGAACACTGCTTCCCTGCATGGCCCCGGGAATCCACTGTAGGAGCTATTGCCCCCCCCCCCCCCCTTGGTCTCTTTCAGTGAGAGAATTGACGAGCAGTGAATTTGAAACCTTGTTATGTGAATGAATATAGTATCCAATGATGGCTGTATTTAGCTTCCCTAACTCCTGACTGCAACAATGGACTCCTGAATTACGTTTTATTGTAGTGAGTTCCACGATTCTCTAAGGGCCCTAAAGAACGTATTGATAGTTTGAAACTGAACTTGTGAGGAAATCCAGTATTTTTTATCTGTTGACAGCATTAAGCAAAACAATGTTTGAGCTTATACCGAGAGAAAAAAAATGAGCCCGTTCGGCCGTAGAACCATGCAGGCATAGACAGGGAACGGCGAACTTGAGGTGTAAAACTACAAACAAAGAAAGTTAGAGCAATTTTCAACAATCTCAGCGGAGAACCGCAGTTTATGATGCAGAGCGAAGCACTGCGTATTAAGTGGGAGAGCATGTGGATACATAATTAAGCTAGTGAGCGCATATCCATACAGGGAGAGTGAAATACCTAGGACTCTAAGAATGAGGATGACTGCACTTGAAAGGTAAGCGCAATTGCAATCTGACAACGGCTGTATCTCTGCATAAGAATACAGGTAGGTTCAACCTACAATTCTGTTGTGAAAGATCGCACTGTTTGGAAACGAGCAGTGATGAAAAATAATGAGCGTCAAGAAACTGGACAAGGCACAGCAACAGTCTCAATAAACTAATTCTGATCCAACCAATCCCTTAGAAAAATAAGAAAATAGGGTTCTCGCTCACTGTGTAATTACACGCTCCGGTTTCTCAACTGTCCACACTTCGTAGCGGCGTAACTGAGTAGGCAGGTAGTCATGCTTAGTAAGCAGCGCTATTTGCTATGCGCAAAGTGTACCTGCAGTGTCAAGGTGATATCTGCATTCTTTGTTGTAGAGAAAACGAAAGCGAAGGAGCGTCTTAGAAAATTATGCCGGTTGGCCGGCGCTCTACTGTTGATAGGGTGTGGCGGTGGTGTCACATTCTTGGATTTTAAAGACATGTGGAATAGAGTTTGATTTTTTCTGACTAAGCGCGGACTCAGATGCTAAAAGAAATGAAACGCCGAAGACGTAGGCTATTGCAATAACAAACATTGCGAGAATTTCTTTCTCTGAGAATGAAAGAAGTGTGTCTCTGCATGCTAAGGTGGCTGCACAACGCTCTTTGGAAAAAGCTCGCCATCCACGTAAATACGCACCCTATTTGAATAGAAGTGGATCCTCGCCTTCTGAGGAAGCTCCAGACGTCCTCTCACCGTCCGAGATCTTATGGAAACTATGCATGATTGCAGCCGAGCTAGGCACTGACGCTAGGCTTAGTGCCTTTGCTGCCACGCTGGCGGAGGTAGCTCTGCCGGCGTCTCTCGTGGCAGCACCTGCCACGCAGTCGACACCTAATCCACGGCGCCAGGTCCAGCTTCGTGCTTCCGGTTCACCGGCAGATGCGCCCTTCCTGCTTTCTCGAAATGCCGAACTGCTCGTAAGTGATCTGCCTCTCAGGGCCAATAGTCATCCATTCTACACTTCCGGATGGGCCTCAAACCGCACGCATGATGCATCAGGCATTCTAATAGACTTATCGGCACCTCTGCCCGTGCAAAAGTGCTCTCGTGCATGTCACAAGCGTCCTTCAAACGATAGTCAATCGATTTCATCTTCGGCATGTGATGGCTCTCAATGAAAGCGCCCTTGTCTTAATATCGAGAACTCGGTTGAGCGTATACACCCTGATCGTCATCTTACAAAGTGACCATTAAATCTCTGGCCAACAAAAGCCTCGCGGATATACCAAACAAGATTCTGCAGGCTAACTTGGACGCAGGCCTCGGAACCAAATGGCTTTTGGGCACCACAGCCAGGACTAAGTCCAACACCATAGATGTGTGGCGTCCGACTCTGACTGCCGTAGAATGTCTACAAACGCTCAGGAGTATTTCACCCACAAGCGATATCTCAGTGCCAGTACGAGTGTATTTAGTTGAAGGATTCCACTTGCAGCGCTGCGTCGTCTACAACGTCGACATCACTGAGGATCAAACTGCACTCCAGCTTGAGCTGTACTGCCCCACGCACCGTGTCATCTAGGCCCGACACATGGGAAAGGGGCGCTCTCGCATAGTCACCTTGCAAAACCTTCTGACACTACCAGCCCGTCTGTACTATTATGGCTGTATTTTACGGCCTCGGCCATATAAATCGAGTGCGGTATATTGCTACAACTACTTCCGTGCCAGGCATATGCGCCAATGCTGCCCCTTCGCTGCTGCCGGTGAACGTACATAGGAAGGGAAAGTGGCTTATCAATGCGGCCTCTGTCAATCCGACGACCACGTGATAACATCTCCAAGATGTCCCACAGAACAAAAGGCAACACAAAAGGCTCATGGTCGAATGACTAAGCAGTGGCCAATACATGACAGTATAACTTTATGGCAGACATCAAGTCGGATCGCAGCTCTCCATTAGGATGACAACGAGTGGCCGGAACTTGCTGAGCACATCTCGCATGGTCCTTCAGCTCAGCAGCCTCTTAACGATACTGTGCAAAAAGAACGCTTCCGAAAACAGCCAACAAAACAACGCAGTATGTCTGAACTACCGCAGGACGATCTGGCTGCAGTTGACGAACAAATCGCACGTCTTTTAGCGGAGGTCACCGAGCTCCGCAACACCGTGAACTGCTCGCTCGACGTAGACGGGCAGCGGAATCGTCTGCCACATCTATCCATGGCGCATCAACATCGCCTTCCTCCCTCCCACCTGTGTCATTTCCTGCCGCCTCTTCCCAGTTTACTACAATGCCACTAGACAAGAGGTACTGGCAGTGGCGGCGAAATTTAAGAAGGGAATCGTTGTGGTCGTTTCATTTTACGTTAGACCAGCCGGTGGCGCTTCCTCCGTATTCATCTTGGCTGGTTACTCAGTGTCCGTCGGCAGTACCGCGGAAATCCGATTTTAGTCGCAGGGGAATCTAACGCCCCTCACCAGGATTGCGGGTGCCCTAATTCGAGCTCTCGTTGCAGGCGTGTGCGGGACGCCTTCACGGATGCCCAGTTTGTTCTGCTCAGCCATCCTTGGACAGCAACACAGCGAGTGCGTCAAACTCGCAGTGCTTCCTATTCTCCAGACGACGTGGTGGTCGGGTCGGTGTACTCCCTCCTGGCAGATGGAGCCAGACTGCTGGGGAAGTAATCATTATCCTATCATCATCGGTCTTCGTACCTCACATTTCCGACCTTTACGCTACAAATGTTCTGTGATCAACTGGGACAGTTTCCAATCCTGTCTGTGCAATCTCTCTTTAGATTCTTCGCCAACCCTTGCTGAGTGCATACAAGCAGCGCTCAACAGTGCTACAACTACCTGCTGGACTGATGTTGGAGTTAATCTTCCGAGCGGGAGATTAACTGATATTTTCTACAAATATGTAAGGAACCCATTGTAAGGCAGTCCTTGCGGCATTTAGCTATAATTGAATCCTAAAGGATGAATATATTTCTATCATCAACTCTGATGCCCCAATGACCCGCCTACTGCATCGCCAGGATATATTATTTTGTGCAACCTGGTTAACGCAGCACCCATTACAAAACTGAAAAATTAGCACTAAAGTTAGTAGAGCTTTAGCATCAAGGCCAATCCCTTTCAGCACAATTTTTCGTAATTTTTTCGCCTTGAGGAGTTCCTCTTATTTTTTCTTCGACATAATTCATCGCGACATGAAAACTTTTGTGATAAATTATCACAAATTCATGCACAAAAATTTAGCTAAAAGCTTGAGTTAACTAGAGGAAGAAAGAAATTATTTTATAAACCAGCCTTGCAGTAAGATCGTAAAATGTTTACGATCTAGCCAACCGTGGATCTACGCTAGCTTTGTTATTGTTAGTGCCCTTATATAACAAGGACTCTAAGTTGGAACAAGAAGTCACATTTTGCCCTAGATCTATTACCTCTCCCCCTATCCTCTCTTACTGTCCCCTCACCTCTTTAATTTCATTTGTCCATTCTGCCTGCTATCGTTTATTTCCGCTGTCCAGCTCAGGGACTTCAGTATCGATGGCAGATGTCGGGGCTAGCAAAAATTTTTTTCTTCCTTTTTTATTATTATTTTACAAAACCACTTGCTACTACTTGCTCTAGATGTAAGCACAGGCGTTTTTTGCATGCAGGCAGTAAAAATTTGTGACAATACAAACAATTTTACTTACAACGCATTCATTGAGATCGCGCTAAAAACACCATCGGCCTATCAAGATTGTTAATTTGCTGTAGTATAAGATACCACGAAAAACTGTACGTACTACATCATGAAAAATAGGCATTCACTGAACTTTTAAATTGTATCGTTTGTGTTCAAAACCGACATTTATGTATATATGGCACTCTGAGGAGGCTTAAATGCGAAAAATATAGAAAAACCGAGCTGCTTGAATACCACCCTTTACATTAGGCGTTAAGTTACCCTGTTGGTTTCTAGCTGTGAACTTATTCGGGTGCAGAGTCCTTCTATCACATGACTAAAGAAAACAGGCGTCATCTGAGCTTCCTGAAATGTTGCACAGAAGCGGTGTTTACACAGGTAATTAGTCACTTTCGTGTCGACTTGTCTTAAGCCTTTGCTAGCATGTGCTTGCATGCGTGTGCCCTGTTAAGTGTTGTTTTTGCGTGAAAGATTAAAGCGTATATAAATCAGTTATAACTCCATTCGTAAGAGTTAAGGTTACCAGAGACTCACACTGACCACCCTTTGATTTTTTATTCTAGAGCCTCAAACAATGAAAACAAGGAGACGATGAGCTTATCTAGAGCGCCCGGGCGACCCATCACGGTGACTTACTGGCTTCGGCGTTCGGCTGCAAGTACCGAGGTCGCGGGTTCAATCCCAGCCACAATGGCTGCATTAACACCGATAGAGCGTCTGACATAGCCTCAGTATCTTTGTGATGTTAAATTTTCTTTTCAACCAAACCATTTCAACAGACAGAAATCCCAGACCGCCCTGTATAAGTCGGGCGAATTCGGTTAATTGGTAACAAGCGATTATGAAGGAGCGCGAAAAAAAAAACGAGGAGCAAATTATAGGAGAGACGTTAGATCTCTGACTCTGATAAAACCTCTCTTTACAAGGTAGACCATTTTAAATGCATAAGTAGCTGGAATCGCAGGATAAGAAACGATAACAAAAGTTCGAAAACTTAAAAGAATAAAGATGGCAAAAATTCCTCATTGAAATCAACATGCACCGATGAATGCAACCTAATTACCTATTAAAACTTTCCTACGTTTACTTATGCCCGTGTGCCGGATTACTATTATGTTAAATGGTTGATTACCTGCCGCACAGTAAGACCCAGCCGTTTGTACAGCACAACAGTTGTGCTTAATCGTGGCGAGCACCCGTTTAACAAGGAAGCCTGACATGGTACAGGCTACATTTGGGTCAATGATGCGAGTTTTGCAAAGGCATGGTTTACACGTCTTGTTAAGTTGGTAGTGGCAGAGCGCTCATTCGGTCACTAACACCGACCAAGAACCTTATCATCTTTGAATCTTGCGCCGTTGCCGAGCAACAGCGCCGCCATCTTAAGTTGAACCTGCGACGGCGCGAACCGATCCGCTTCGCTGGCCACTCCGTGAGAGCACTAGGCTATCACTGCAGTCAAACACACCTCGTTTTAAACGGCAACCCACGCTCACGGTGTATATTGCGCACCATCTTCTTCGTTCACTAATTCTGCCCCTGCTTTCGCACTACAATCTGTTTAACCAGATTGAAACCCTGAAATTTTTTTGCCAAGAATCCTGCGAATACATATTTTTAAAATACAAAGAAGAACGGAACAGACCGGTACTAGAGCGAGGCACTTCAGACAAAGTTTCCTCCTACTACTACGGCAAATGGTGAGTGGGACCGCGGACAATGTCTTAGCTGCTCTCGTAAAATGCAACCCCAACCGCAGTCTATGCGCCAGTCAACTCTCTCTTATAACGTTGTTTTTAGTACAAGACTAGATAGGAAGCAAACATAAAGAACCACCGCACGTGTCGGGGTCGCCGACGTGGTTTGAACAGCCATTTCTTCAGTTGTTTCTTTCGCAGCAAACCTGTGTGGAGGAGTTTGGACAAACCCAGGGCGCAAACATGCACTTTTCCATACAAACAATACATTTCTCCCGAACGCTTATCGTCGCATAAACAAGTAAAGCGGCGTTGTTAAAAGTAAACCATGTAAAGAAACATTAAGTTAATCGAAATCATCAGATGAAGAAAAGCACAAAAACAAATGTGTGGCTCCGCCCAACTACATCTTTGTCGACTGCTTGCTGCATTTTCAAGGGCCCGATTTTCAAAATTCTTCAAACATAGCAACTAGTTATTGATTTCGTTGAGCAAGAGTATCCTCCAGATATTTCGCAACTGGAATGCACTCAATGAAGCCTTCCCGCTGATGTGAAATCGTTTGTTGAATCTTGTGAAGAAACACAGAAATCAAATTCTTTGTACCATGGCTCTTCAATGCCCTGCTTTTGATTTGTTCCCAACCTCCACTAGATTTACCTCTTCGAAAAGTACAATACAGTCATTTTGATCACTACTTAGGATAGGGAATTTGGTGTTTAGGTTTTGAGAGAGCCAAATATCTAAGTGAAATTATTTGTTAGCCGTACGTAAAATCCTCCATAAGTTAAATATCTTAGGTGCTGCTCCGTCTCGCTAGTGAAGAGCGGGAAAAATTAGAAAATACTTTTCAAATTAAAGTTGACATTTTTTTCTTGCCTGCCTCATTTGTGCAGAACTAAACTTCACAATCACTACCATCAGACCCCCTGGTAACAATGTAACCGCGAACACGACAGCATCGACACTCACCCCCGTCTCCCAAGCCTCGGCGCGCATATTTAACAATAGAGCACCTTAATTTTAATGTTCATTGTTTTGTACGATATCTGGAATGTTAAGTTGTTTGCACACCACCCATTTTATAAATGTGTGACCGGTTGGCGGCTTGTGATTAAATAAATCAGTTAAAGAGGGTTTGCTTGTTACTCTTGACTAGAGCACAATACATTCCTTGTAAGTCGTCAGCATCTACAACCCTACTGAACGCCGCGTGCGTCACCTTAATTCACGAAAGATGGGATTATAAATACACTTGAAAACAAAATTATTAACCTTGTCACTCGCCGTGGTGGCTCAGTTGTTAGGGTGCTCGGCTACTGAATTGGATTTCCCGGACTAGAGCCCCACTGCGGCGGCTGTCTTTCGATGGAGGCGAAACGCTAAGGCGCCCGTGTGCTGTGCGCTGTCATTGCACGCTGAAGATCCCCAGTTGGTCAAAATTATTCCGGAGCCCTCCACTACGCCATCTCTTCCTTCCTTTCTTCTTTCACTCTCTCCTTTATTCCTTCCCTTACGGCGCGGTTCAGGTGTCTGCCGATATGTGAGAGATAATGGGTCATTTCCTCTCCCTAAAAACCAATTTCCAATTTTCAATTTTAAACTTGTCATAATTTACGCTGTGCTTTAGATAGCTTACTCCTAAAGAGTGTCAACATATTTCACGAAGATTCGGCTTATGAAGACTTTTATACTAAATTTGACTATGTAAGGATATCTTTGAATAGTCATTTGCAGCTAACGAATGTAGAAGAGCTAATTTTTTCGTTCACTTATTCGATTATAATTAATGTAAAACCTGCTTATCAAATTGAAAATAGTCAAGTCAATTTTTCCATCAAAGGAACCTTTACATGGTTTGTTTCGGCTTAAAATTAAGCCAAGCGATTAAAAAAAATTGTCATGGGACAATACGCTTTAATGTCACGATGATAAGCCACAAATGTGCTGCGATCAACGAACGTCTATCACACAGAGCAGCAGTAAATAAAAACACCGCCAGCACAAGCAGCGTCTCAGTGTTAACAGCGCGCTTTCGCTTCGTCATAATCATTCATCTGCAGAAGGAGCTCAACAAAGCGCGTTCGGTATATTACGTAGGAGTGCCATACCATAGTTACTTTCAAGAAAAAATCTGAATCAAGTGTTCCTAAAGTGTTCTTCAAGTTTTGCATATAAAAGTTCCGGTAAAATAAAGGTTTTAAAGGTGGACACATTAACAGCGAAACCACAATTTAGATTAATAGTTAAACTGGGGGCATTACAAAACATGTTGTTTCGTAAAGACAACTGCCTGCAATCGAATTCTCACGCACAATGTTGCCGTTCTGTAAACCTCGGCACAAGTTAACTGAAACACCTTGTAATAAGTACATATCTCATACAGAGGAAATCGAATGCATGCATCAGAGAAGGACTTCATTCGCGGTATAGATGCCTCTACTCAGTTGCTTATTGCATGCATTGCGCCACACTTGCTTTGACTCCATTATGATGAGTTGTGAGCAGCTGCCTTTATCGCAACTCACTTCATTAACTTCTTTCTGGAGCATAGTCAGTGCTGCAAGCACTTGCATTACGAAGACACGTTTGAAAATGGGGGAAAACAATTCTGGTGGTGTGCACGAAGAATTATTTAGCAAGAGCTTGGAATTTTACGTCAGTGTTAGCTGACTAAAAATTCAAATTTTTTAACACAGCACGCTGATGCATAAAATTCCATCGGGTACAACACTGAGTGGGACAACGCACCTAAGCATTAGAAGACTGCGGGTCTTGAAAGATGTTGGTGCCAATAAGTGTAACAACAACACAACAAAATTAATAACCAGCCACATACACCATGTTTTTTTTTTCATCCAGCTTTTCACGATGTTTTAATTATTGAAACGGTTAATGACTTTACAAGCAAGCTTTACGTTCACATACAAACAATCATATCGTAAACTCGTTTAGACTCTCCTGCGCCTTCCTTTTAATGTTCTTCTGGGCAATACCGAAAAGATTATGAGTGGAATCGCATGTTATGCACTTTGCTGGGGGCGTTATCCTTTCTGCTCTTTCTAATCCTCAGCGTTGCTTGAATTAAAGCTGCATGGTCGATCAATGATTTTAGTCAGAGCTAGCGTTAGCAGTTCTCGTAATGGCTCTTCGTTGCTTAGTGACGGGTTCAAGAGCCCCTGTTAGAGCGTGTTAGATAAACAAGAAAGAATGGATCAAATAAAACAGTGAAACAGCGCACATGAAGAGCAGTTTGCTGACGTTCATTAGATAGTGGAAAAAATTGACCATCACTACTTTTGTTCCTAAGTGACACGGCGACACCATACTCGATGGATTTCTTGCGTATTGCATTACGCAACTTCTCATTATGAGCGTATACGTTGCCAGTGTTTTGGAAAAAATATTGTTGCTAACAATTAATTGTGAGTTCTTCTGCTGTTAGCAAAAGTTACTTTAGTGCACGCTTCGACGGAGTTCGGTGAAATTGAAAAGCACAGCTTTTAAAGACAATTGCTTGCAGCGCGGTAGCGAAAGTTGTGTTGGGCATCAAAAGATATAAATGCAAAAACACATGTGCACTCGCGAAAGTAAGCGCAGTTGCCACTGACTTTAACAGGTTTTTTTATAGCACCAAAGTACAATGCTGGTCACGCCGATGTAAATAAATGCTGAATAAGCCTTAAAATACGGACAAAAAAGATCACACATGTCTTCGTCTCTGCGCCTGTTCTCACTGCTTCGTGTTTTGGCGCTCTATCTCCAAGATTTGACCGCACTCCAAAAAACCTTCATGTTCTTCTAGGAAGAGCATCTTCTAGCAGATATAACCTCATAGGCCATCATAAATAGTCAAACCAGTTTAAGCATTGATTAAATTGCCTTAACCCAGAAAACAAAAGAAGTCTTCTGCAACGATCTATGAAAAAAACCACACCTTCATTGAACCGGGGGACTAATGTTCGGAGAACATTTCAGAAGCCATAATCTGAATATATATATATAGTGGCGAAAACATGACGCAGTTGACTGCTTAAGGGCACAGAATAAGGTAAAATTAGAAAAAAAATCGTTTTTTTTTCTTTTGGAATTTTAGAAGTTCAATTCTTTCTACACATGTTCCATGATCGCACTTTCCTCAGAAGGCCATATTTACGGCTGAAAAACGCTTTTTCCGAAACCAAGTAGTGAGCGGCCACGCCCCCTTTCAGGATTAACGTCAATTTTTTTCAACCAAAATGTCCACCACCTGATTTCAAAACTTGTCTAAAATCAGCTACATATAAAAAATTGTCTGGCAACTATTGTACAGCTCCTCTTTTTTAGCCAAGACAATCCTGAGACGCTTTGCACGTTTTTTCCACGTTTCTGCAGCCTTCATGCAGCTGCGTCCGAGTGCTATCCCTTTCGATCAGTATTGTAAATTGTGCCGGTGTTGGTTGCTGCTGATAAGTTGAGATGCCCAGGGCAAAGAAGGCCTTCGTCAGGCGTGAATTTCACGGCAACCGCTACGCTCATCGTGAAAAAGCAAAAGGATGTCTACGACCGAATGAGATCCCGAACGCCGAACGCGCCACCTCCTCGACATCGAAGCTTTCAAGATTTTCTCTGTGCTTCCAGGAAGAGGATGTGCTACAGAGCAGCAGCCAATATGCCTTAATGGACATGGACGGCATTTGTGCCGCAACTACACAGATTTGTGTGTGCAGAGAGTGCGGTGGAAGTGTTGAGCTCATCGAAATTGTGACAAAACGGGTAGGTGTTGCAAGCGTTTACAGTTTGAACTGTGAAGCGTGTAGTGCCGCACAACGATTTGAGACGTCGAAGAAAACTACTTCTGGCCTCTATGAAGCCAACCTCAGGTTAGTGTATGCCTTGAGGTCCATTGGTAAGGGAATGGCTGCAGGAAATATACTCTGTGCTATGCTAAACCTTCCTAAGCCGCCGAGAAAGTTTGCGAAATACAATCAAGAGCTTCTAGGTCACATCGAAGCTGCTGCTCAGGAGTCGATGAAAAGGGCAGCTGACGAAGCTGTGCAGCTGAATGAGGGGGATAAAGACATCGCAGTTGCTCTTGATGGAAGCTGGCAGAAGCGAGGCCATACTTCCAATAACGGCATAGTCTCTGCGACCAGTGTAGACTCTGGGAAAGTGCTGGATGCGGAGGTTTTGTCTAAACGTTGTCCAAAGTGCAGCATCAAGGGTACAAACAGTGACCCCCTTCATAGAGAGGTGTGCCAAAGCAACTACCAAGGCACTAGCGGTGGAATGGAAGTCGCAGGAGCACTGAAAATTTTCGGCAGGAGTGAGGAGCTTCACGGCGTTCGATACGTCAAATACCTTGGGGATGGTGACAGCAAGGCTTTTATGGCTGTGAAGGCACAAATGCCATATGGTGATTCCGTTGAAATATCCAAGGTTGAGTGCATAGGGCACGTGCAAAAAAGGATGGGCACAAGGTTACGAAGGCTAAAAAAAGGAAACAAAGCAGGAAAACTCTCTGATGGAAAGAGCCTCTCGGGCCGAGGCCGACTGACTGATGCAGTAATAGACAAGCTCCAGACGTACTATGGTTTGGCCATCAGAAGAAATGTAGGAAACCTGGATGAAATGCGAAAGGCTGTTTGGGCAACCTTCTTCCACTTATCGGCCACAGACGATGACCCATGCCATGGACTTTGCCCAAAGGGACCTGATGCCTGGTGTGCCTTCAACAGAAGTCAGTCAGAGGGCAAGCCATTTTTCCACAAGGAGAGTTTGCCTGCATCTGTCTTGGAGGCTATCAAACCCATTTTTAGGGAACTATCGAAGGCTGAGCTCCTAGAGAAGTGCCTGCATGGGCGAACTCAAAATGCAAATGAGTCGTTCAACCATGTTGTTTGGGAACGCGCGCCAAAGAATGTGTTTGTTAGGCTTCGAACCCTACGGATAGCAACACTGGATGCTGTTCTTTCATTTAATGATGGTAGCATCGCACGGGCCAACGTTTTGAAGGCGTGTGGATTGAACCCAGGGAGCAACACCATCAAGTGGCTGAGGGAAGCTGACCATAAGCGCATGTACTTTGCGGACCGAGCAACACGACAGCTTACAAAAGAGGCCCGACAGTCAAAACTACAAGCCGAAAAGCGAAAACATGACGGCGACAGTGACTACGAAGCAGGGGACTAATAAACCAATTACTATGGAGGCGTTTCTGCGAATAAAAAATGGTTTTTCACATTTTTTTTTCTCTTTACGTTTTATTATCTCAAAACAGTGTTTTTTCTTACAAAGGTACCATTATTTCCAATGCCTTTCAAGACAGACGGCTGATTTTTTTTTGCAATCATCTACATAAGTGTTGCCAACTACTGAACTAGAATTAAGCAATTTCACTGAGCAGTTATTCTGTTATGAATTTTGAAATGCGCAAAGAAAGGCCAGATTTGTGTACTACCGGAAAAAATTTTATTAAAAATCGAATTTTCAACACATTTCAAATATTCTAGTTCAGCAAAAAGAGCACAAAATTTGGCAAACAATGATATATGTATTATTAGGCTACTGCTATTAGTTAGTGAGAAACATGTACCTCAACATGGCCTAAAATGCATGGGAAGTATAGGGCTTACCCTGTGCCCTTAAAATAATATAAAGCGAATTATACGCTTCGTTCAAGGAAACATTTTTATTTTCCTGGACGTTATGATCGGAGGACCGATTTTCTTTACGATCGGTCCTCCGATCGAAACGTCCAGTAAAATAAAAATGTTTCCTTAAACGAAGCGTAGACTTCGCTCTCTCTCTCTTTATATATATATATATATATATATATATATATATATATATATATATATATATATATATATATATATATATATATATATATATATACGTTTCGAGCGGTCGAAACGTTGATAAGTAAATCATTCTCTGTAGAAGCGCCCACTTCTCTTAAATCTGTATCCTGCGGAGCCAACGCAACCTGCGTTCGTAACACACACACACACACACACACACACACACACACACACACACACACACACACACACACACACACACACACACACACACACACACACACACACACACACACACACACATATATATATATATATATATATATATATATATATATATATATATATATATATATATATTAAGGATGCCAACAGTCACGGAAACCAAGGGGCATAGGGGAATGTTTTTAATCTTTTTTTTTATTTGTGTAGTGCCAATCAATCGGTTTAAAGAAAATTACTTATAAAGCAGCAGAAAAAACAACCATGCCGCCGGTGGGATCCAAACCCACGACCTTCGATATATCGCGTTCGGATCCCACCGGCGGCATGGTTGTTTTTTCTGCTGCTTTATAAGTAATTTTCTTTAAACCGATTGATTGGCACTACAAATAAAAAAAAAGATTAAAAACATTCCCCTATGCCCCTTGATTTCCGTGACTGTTGGCTTCCTTAATATGTTCGTCAAACGAGCCCCTCATTTCCTTTATATATATATATATATATATATATATATATATATATATATATATATATATATATATATATATATATATATATATATATATATATATATATATATATATATATATATATATATATATATATATATATGCTTGGAACAAATAAACTTGGCACAAATAAAGACCTAAGTTCAAGATAGAAACCATTTGTAAGCGAGAGTAAATAGGCAGCGACCTATTCATTATCAGCCGGCGAATTATCAAAAAGGAGCGTTAACCTACTGAAACATCAATGTAGTCTACGCTGCCTCAAAGAGGTCTTTCTATTCCTCGTCCTTAGCAGTGGCCTGCTGAAAGAGCAACCATACTATGATCAAAGCACTAGGTTAAGAGGACAATGCCGCCTCAAAATTATCGATGATCTTGTGGCTAGAAAAGGCCAAGTTATGAAAAAAATCATCAGCTGGCTACCCGCCATTTGGAGGGCGCGAAGAGCTCAGAACAATTGCAGTCGATCACTGCAGCGAAAGCTGAACACCATGCTGGAGGGCGGCTCTGATTTCGAGGAAACAGGCGTTTTTCGAGAAGCACATTTATTTCAGCCTAGTACCCCTCACATACAATGAAAATACTGCCTTTAGGCTAACGTTGCGGCGTAGGTAACTGCTAACACATTGTGGCAACTACGTGAATTCTTCTAGAACTTTTCGTACCGTTCACATTCTATTCTGAATTAGTAACAATCTTTTTTTATTGGTTAACAAGCAGTCACCCATAGCAACAGATGTGAAAAGAAAGCAAGATAAGGCAGAGAAAAAAGTGCTTGATCACTGGCACGCGGCATCACGCAATTTTATATGCGGGTTCTAGCCTTGAAGAATGTTTTTTTTACACTAGCATGCAGTAGCGTAGCCAGAAATTTTGTTCGAGGGGGGCTCATGTTGTACCGCGGCCTCCTTATCTAATTTGTAGAGGAATCAAATACATTAATCATAACTGCATTGCCATTGCCAAAGCTATTGCGCATTAGATGCTGCAAAGTCTTGAACACTAAGCACTGTCTAGACAAGTAAAGTATGTATTTTTCATAAAGGAATATATTCGTATGTCCCAAAAATTTTGGAAGAAATAACTGATATCAATGCTTCCATCTTTTTTTGCCTATTGGGTAAGTAAAGAAAATGTCTCATGAATTTTAGAACTGTATCAGTTGTAAACCGGCAAAGTAGTTCATGTACCTTATATGAATAGTAAAGTTGAGGATAAATATTTTGAATGAATTTTTGTCATTCAAGAACCTTGTTTACAATTTTGTGCATATGCAGTAGCCAGGAAAAATCTCAGGGACGCAGTCTTTCGTTCCAATCTATTGCGTGGGCGCAGCTGTCATCGGTCGAGTATTGTAATTTCGCCGAAATTATAGTCGCAACAGAGAGCACATATAAAAAAGCAGAAGTTGTGCAAGATATACATTAGAAATGAGAAGATACAATGGAATATCACAAATGCGAAGATACAGCTTGAGGAAGGGCCAAAAAGCATCGCTGGGAAAAAGTTCATCTCATGTATACTGTGGGAACCTGCCTCGCAGTCCCCTGTGTTTGCTTTCCCGTGAGGTACCATGCAGCAGCAGCCTCGCCTCGAGGAGGAACGCATTCTCTTGTCAGTTACATCAACTAGCAAGAGAGGGTGCCAGCGTCGCAGTGCGAGAATCTGCTTGCAGCCCACGCGCGGGAGAGGGCATGAGGCGGTACGGCTGGGTTCGTCAGCGCGAGCGGACGTGTCGCTCGCGGCTCCGCTCTTCGCTACGGGGCGAGGAAGCGGCGGGAAGACTGGCTTCCGTATCTCGTCCCGTCCAGCCTCGGAGTATATTCCTCGCCCTAGCGCGGGCGAACATTCGCTCAGAACCTTGCTGGTGTGTCGGACGACCTCGATTCATTAGCATATCTTGTTGCTGTAGCAATAAATACCTGTTTGTGTTAGCCAATGTGCCGTTCCTTTGTTCCGTCAGGGCGAGGTTCGCCGTGGTCGGTGAGCGCTTGGTAGCGTACGCGATCACGGGGTGGAGTCTGGCGGTTTTGAACTTTGAACTGTGTCAGCCGCGATTAAGCGGGGAGAAACTGTTTATCCCCCGATTAAAACCTCACAATACACATAAGATGGCTAGAAGATATTTAAAATACGTATATTCTCTAATAAATATACATACCTAAGTTAATGTTTCTCTATATATAATGTCCGACAAACCAAATAAACATGTTGCGTAATCACATATAGTAACCTTTGCGCATAGAAAGACAGACTATACTGCAAGAATAAAAATATTATCGCAGAAATCGTGATATATATTAGGGCCATGCTGTGGTCGCGAAAATACCACATGGATAGAATAATAGAGGAAGAATGCAGAAATCAATAAGTAAATGCATAGTTTAGCTGCCAGCAAAGTGGCAAGAAACATTCTGCACATACAATTAAAAAACGGAATTGGTCTGGTTCAAAAAAGAAGTAAAACCAGGTAGCTAAAAAAGGAAAAAAAAAGGACAAACGAAAGCAACTATAAGAGTGCGGTGAGGGGCTAGTTTGTACGACATTATGAGAACAATGAATAACTGCGCAAAAAGGACGGGACAAGAAAGAAGAACCACACGAGGCAAGCCCAGACTAAAGACTGGTTTAGTGCACCAACGCCTCCTTCCTTGCACCTGTACCGCAACGAGTTGGAGTTTCTTGGATTGACATGATTATGTTTTTTGTGTTTGTGGTTGGTGCGCATGCGCTTCGTTGTTGAAGGAAAGAGGCGTTGGTGCAGTAAACCATTTTTTAGTCTGCGCTTGTCTCATGTTGTTCTTCTCCCTTGTCCCGTCTTTTTTGCGCAGTTATTCATTGTTCCCATAATGATGCGACAAGTTGAATGACCCAATATCCGAGAGTGTTTGTTGGAAAACATCGTGTGGGCCGTGCTTTCCTTGAGCAAGGTATGTCAGATTGGTTATTGACATCATTGTAATATTCGTATTGAACTGATAATTTTGATCCAGATGCTAACTGTTACAATAAACGGCAAACATTTCTGCAGTTCTTAAGGCTAGTGAATAGTCATACGTTTACATACTTACGCGTTTATGGTCCTGAAGGAACAGAGCCTTTTACTTGCATGAAGTTTGCGCCGCTCGCACGCTGGCATCCAGCATCTCGGTGCCTTGTGCATGGATTCGTATTGTCTGCTCCATAATCAACAGTTGCGGCAATCAATTGATTAGTAAAATTATAAAAGCGTTCAAATTAAGAGCGAAATAGCCAATGCATCAACACCTCTTCGATAAGCTTCACTGAAAGATAAAAGGGGTACCTTTCGCTAACGGGGACGGTCATCGAACAAATATTTTTCTTAATTGCTTACCCGTCCGTGCGCTTTTTACGTTCCGACGACCTCAGTCGCCGACGTTCTTGCCCTTTCAGGGTTGCGTTCTTTCGGGGTTGTTCTTCCCACGTCCCCGCATTTTTTCTTTCCCTTTTCATTTTTTTCCGGTTCATCAACCCCTAGTCTTTCCCGTTTGGATTTGCAGCAATGCTCCTCTAGCCCCGGTTTCCTCCCGGCTTTTGTACCTCCCCCGCATCTCCGCTTCGCGGGTTCGAGTGCTCTCCGCTTGGCGCGCGTTCGCTTGCGGCCACACTCCGCTGTGCTCACAGATGTCTTTCGCTCTCAGCGCTTTCAATGCTTCCCGAAAGGTGCTTAATTATGAACGTGTTCTGGAGACTGACCTTTGAGAAGTGCCACTCGCGTCGGGTTTTGCCCGGTGCTTTTATTCTTTGCTTTATCTTGTTTAGCGGACACACTAAATTTAAGGGGCGTACATCGATGGGCAGGTTGGCCCAATTAATGACGGAATTGTCGGTTCACTTGGCAGCTTGGATAATTTTCAGATTGAAACTCTCCGGGATTTTCTGTTTGGCTAGTTAGGGCGGTGTGAGAAGTATTCCACGCTTTTTACCTCCGCCCCGATACAATGTCACAGTTTATTTTAGCATCTGCCGGGAGAAGTAGCCAACTGGCCAGTGTATTGCGATTCATCGGTACAGCATGAGCGTAGTACCTCTTTTTATATATATTCCTGGCTGCTGTGAATGTCGGAGTAAGATCCATGTGGCTTCACACAGCTGAAAGCGTACGCAATGAACAATAAATTTTCCCTACTGCGACGGGTTATCGGCCATAGTAAAATACAACTAGACTTAAAACTGCTGACGGCGCGGGTGTTGATGACGGAGGGTTTAAGAAGTCAGAGTGGCGACAAGGAAAGACGAGCAAATATTACTTGGTCAGGGTGAGGGTGACGGAGGGCCAAGGATTTATTGGCTGCTGTGAGGGAGGAAAGACGAAGATGACAATATTTGCCCACCTCTGCTAAACAGTGATTGTATAAACGAGGTTAAATGCTTGAAAGAGTGAGAAGAAAGGTATAGCACTGTTGACAGAAAGCCTCACTTATGAACCGTGTAGAACACTGCTTGACATGTAGCTAGCGCAAGAAGTATACAGCACCTTCTTTCATTCGTCGGAACAGTGAGCACCTAACAGTGATAATAATGGATTATTGACTACATTTAAACGTTTTCTGTTTACACATATATACTAGTCACGTTGTTCTGCCTTTCTTGTTTTGCTTCCTCGCTAATTTCGCGATCTGAACACTAATTTAAAAAGACGCTATTCAACCATTTGGGAACTATGAGCTCTTGTAAGGAACGATTGGATTAAGAGTTCAAGCAAGGATGACGTCCGGAATGCGCGTAGTCGAATGCTGTCAGCAGTAAACGTGATGAAGAAGGGAAAGCAAGGGAACAAAAATCGGAAGTCACAGGACAAGAAAAGGCCCCTGGTCAAATTAGCAGGTTGTCTATGAAGCTGGCCTCAGGGAGGTTTGCCAGTATTGTTCTAGATTTCTGCCTAGGTAAGGTGAATGCTATGCTTTTTATTGTTTTTTAAACAAGAATCAGGAAATTAATCAAGTGCGCTGAGAAACAGGGAGCATAAAACCATAGTAAGACCTACTCTAGAGTACCCAAGTATTCTGTGGGACCCACATACAACAGTAGATATAGAAAGAATAGAAAAGCTTCAAAGGTTAGCCGCTCGTTTTATACACAACTGTTAAAAACGACGGGAGTATCCGTCTGCTATGTTGCATTAAAGAACAGAGGAAAATTACTTGAAATAAAATTCTCAGTCGCTCATAGTTTTCAAGACTAGGCTTAGACGCCCAAGAATACATAAACACTCATCTAAGGAATGTCATCATGACCACTATATTGCAACAATCTTTGCTCGCTCTAATGTCTATATGTACACATTTTTGTCATTTTTTTCTCCTGCTTGCCCCCGAACGATGATTTGAAGCGTCGTTTAGCGTTGTGGGTAATATGGCATGTTATATACCTGGCTCTCCTGCTTGCGCTATGATTAATTCTCAGTATATAAATAAATAAATGACTAAATAAATAAATAAATGTCCAACTTTATGTCCTTTCATGTGGATCTTAAAAAATATTTCATTTTTGTGCCTTTGAGCAGTGTGCGCCTGGGTTCTTCACGCCACGAACGTTTTCGTAACAGAGTACTGAAATAAAAAGATATTACGCAGCAAAAACGTTTGAAGTATATACGGCATGTTCGTATTACATCCGCATTTCCATGTCCATATAAAATTCATTATGAGCTGAAGGGCTTTTGATACTAGAAACATGAGTGTTGGACAATATACTCATTGTCCCGTTTTGCGCTACACTCAAATACCATGGACCACCGTTACCGACTCGCCCAAGTTTCAACCCTTGTGAATATATGAAAATATTTTACCCTTTAGAATTAAGTTTTACAGGCTAAGCATCAGAGCAACTAGGCACCTATGTATCAAAAAAGGGGGAATAGTCAAGACTCTAATAGATTCTATTTCAAATGCATCCAGTAGCATGTCACGTATTGTTCATTTCAGCAACTGAAGGTAAGAGCGGCCAGGGTAGTTATTTTTTTTTTGCCAAAGGATTTCTGTTACTGAGCTAAAAGTTCTCAACACAAAGTCCGGGTCGCAGCGGCGGAAGACGAATTGGAAAAACGCCTGCGTACTGTGTGATGTGAGTAAACGATATGCGACCCCAAGCGGTCTCAAATTAATTCGGAGTCCTCCACTAAGACATCCATTATAGCGCACATGACAATTCTGAATGTTAAACCCACATACCATGATACTCCAAGTGCAGGCAAGAGAGGTCTGATGGGCGCATAAAGAGCTGCGGCAAAAAGGTGAACACGTCTGAGTTGAACATCAGAGCTTCCTTTTTGGCGGTTCGAAATTTCCTGCCAGTAAACAAAGTGCCTTAAGAAAAACATATACAGCATTGACCTTGCTGCACTTGCAAAGTCATACCGCTTTCTGGTGATGTCAGCCACAGCATATCGGGAAGTTTAAGCAGATATTTAAAATACACGCAGGAAAGGACGAAGATTCGCAGTGACCTCTGGAGTTCTTTAATAGGTACATAAATGTAGCGCTCCAATGACCACTTATGATTTTCGCACTTGAACCATGCTTTTAACATCCCATTTTCCTAAACCTCTTCTCGTACTCTGCTCTACTCAAATCTGATATGCTTCTGTAGCAAAATAAATAAATTGACGCTTTACCGGTCTATAGTTTTACGTACATCTGATTGTGCCCCGTGCACCTGTACACCACTGGTTTGTTTCCCCGAGTAAAATACCTTGGTTTGCTGTTTGATAGTGACTTAAGTTGTAATTATCACCTTCATCATGTCTGTCACAAATTACGCGCTCTTTCTTGATTGCTGTTCTTAATTGGTAGTACATTCCTTTTTTCGTTAGAAAAGCAATAATACATGCCTTGGGTTACAGAGTTTTAAGGTATGGCATAACAGTTTATGGGCATGTGCGCTTCGTTGGAAAAACAGATTTTCTTAAAGCTTAAAAAACAGTGGTTATGATTTACAACTTCCAAAGGAATGTAATGTTTTCAGTTTTTGAAGCTGCCAGACTTTAATCCTGTCTTATTTGAAACGTTTATACGGAAAAAATTTTCGGAAAGTGCGTAATAAGTTGATTATGTTCCGAGTAGATCTCTCAGACCAAAAGAGAGGTATAGCTTTTTAGCTGTTTCACCCGCTATGTAAAAGAACTCGTGTATTCTATATTTCTCCGTAAGTAAATGTGTTGCCGTCAAGCGCATTTTTTGTGAGTACAAATTGTAAACTAAAAAAACTATTGCGGTGATCTGTTTTCATCTGACCCTTAACTTTGTGTTGAAGTTTTCTGCTATAATTTATCGCCTGTTTTGTCTCGTCGTTCCATTCATATTCATATATTCCTGGACTTTCATCGCCTACATGCCTGACATACATATGCTGTTGATGTATTTTAATGGATTCAGCGTTTTTTTTCTAGTTAACTGTGAGATGTGATGTGCTTCAACGTCTTTATTACTGCCCTACTTTCCTGCGGATTTCTGTTATACTTAGTTGTTAAGCGCCGCACGCGACTTCTCGCTACCTGCCAGGCGCTGCCTTACAAGCCCAGTGAGGCTTCGGCAGGCCTAAATCTGTAAGGTATCTTTGCAGTGCAGAATAAACTGATTGATTGATTGATTGATTAATTGATTAATTGATTGATTGATTGACTGACTGACTGATTGATTGATTGATTGATTGATTGATTGATTGATTGATTGATACGGACATTTTGCAATTTCACTTATTTTTTCGTTTGCTCTCATCATAGGCGCCGTCTTTCTCAAGTGTCCTTTCGCAGATCTTTGCTAGTTATTCTCTTAGCGGACACATAGACTAAAGATCGGATGTAGATACGCAAATGCGCGCTTCAGCCTATAACCATAACCATCGCATTCTCTTTTGTTATGCAGCTCTAGCTTATAGTCTTACCCGAGTTCCAGTATTTGTAGCAGGTGCCGCGCCCGCATACGCTCTTCCCATTCTTTCCCCACGCGGATGACGAAGGAAAAAAAACAGACAGAAGGGAGGGGAGGTTGAAAGAGCGTGGAGAGATATGAAAAGCCAAATGGAGTGGGAGGGAAAGGTGCCAAGGAGAGATGACCAGAGCCAGCGCCCGGAGATAGGGGTTGCGCGCGTACACAGAAGTTAGGAAGAGACGGGTCGTGCTTCCTATGGTCGCCTGTTTTGCGTTGCGTCGCGTCTGATTAACAGCTATACGCGCGCGCCTGCCCAGCAGGGGTTCTCCGCGGCGATGATAAGATCGCCATCGGTGATTTGGCACATTCGTCGCGCTTAGCGAAGGCCACTGATACAGCTGAAGTGGATCGCTTGCTCGAAACACTGCACATAAATGGGAGAGCAGACCCATACACATGGGGCTTGTCGAGCTCCGGAAGATCCCACTCTTGACACGGCCTCCAATCAAAGCGCCCGATACAACACTCATGTTCGTGCCCACACATTTCTGGCAATCCGAAGCCCACACTGCATCTCTACCGTAACATAAACAATATCGTCCTTCTGTCAAGGATGGCGTCATCTATCTGTTATTAATTTCACGAGCCATTTAGCACTTACCACTCCGTTTTGCTGTGGTAAGCGCCAACAGTTTAAATACCTCCCCATCAGACTTCCGGCGAGGAGAATTCGCATACATAGCATTTTTTGAGATGAGAACACAGTTTCACACGAGCTGACACCCGCAATATATACGTATCCAAATTAACATAGAACCCACTCGGATTCATTAGCGAAGCACTACCAGCGCTTTCGCACATTCCAGATTTTTCACCTCACCGAGAGCTTTCATGAACTGCTTAGATCTGTATACGTGCGAAAAATTCATATACACGGGATGCATAATAAGAGTGGCATAAAGAGAGTCGCGAGTCATTCGCGAGTCATTAAGGTTAGCCTAAAGAACTTATGTTGAGAATCAAATTTTCAACTAAATAAGTATTTCTTGCAGACGCTTACGATAAAAGCTATCTTCTAATTTTATATCTGTGAAATGTTGGGACTTACAAAAGAGCTCTAAGTTTTAATGTAGAAAAATTAGCAGAACCGGTTTTGAAGACATTCTAGGAAAGCGAGGCTTCTCGTAAAAACACAGGTTGTACAAAACGAGCAATCTTCACTACAGGACACCTTAAAAAAGGCTGCGCTGCGCAATAAACACTACACGCAAGTGCATGAACGAATAATGTTTTTATTCTAGTTTGGGCAAATAAATAAGACAGGCATCCCGTTTGACGATCATTGAAGGTATAGGGACTACAATATCATTAATATCACTTGGCTGTCACAACCCCGTGGAAAGTGGACAGCAGACTGAAGTGGGTCCTGAATGAACTCTTCATTTGGCTCACTTGCGTCCACAAACAACTGAACATATGTGCGGCGGCGATAGCAACGAGCGTTCATGGTAGCCGTCGATGGTCAGAATCTCCGCTGCTTTTGGCATGCTCAGTTGAAAGCTGATAGGAAACTTTCGCGATAAAGCACTAAGAACAACAACAACAGTATCGAAAAACGCAGAAATGATTGTCCGTTGCTGTGATCATTGGGGATAGACCTATTCGCATTTCGTGTTGCTAACGAAGTGAGAAAGCTGAGTGCTAGCGATTTTGAGCATGAACAAAGTTTCAAGTCTTTACTTCTCTCTCAAAGAAGCACTGTCCGGATGCTTTAGAGCTAAAATAAAATAAGGGAAAAATAAACGCTTAGAATGCAATATTACAGCGTCCATTAGCACGCTTAATAAGGCTTAGGTGCACGACATATGCAACTTCGAGGCGTTCGCGGCACGGCTGCGATGCTGACGGTCCATAGGGAACGACGTCGCAGTTTAGTTCCGCTATTCACCCAAGTATCGAGTGAGGTCTATAATAACGGCGCAAACAGCTTCAAACCAAGTCCTCAAAGACGGATTGGTGTTCACATCTAGACTCTAATTTGGCTTGTTATCTGCGTCACTTCGTTTTAGGCTGCACTATCGGTCATCTACGCGGTGCTCATCATTGACGCTTTAGCCTCGCTAGCCGTCGGGCTTTTTCTGCACGCTGGAGATTTCGCTGGAGGCGGCAATTTCTAAGTCGTTCTGCTCGGTGACATTTGGGAGCATGCCGTTGAGCGGGATCATTGCCTTGCTGCCGTGAACGATCGGAAAAGGCGTCATGCGGGTGGTCTCCTGCATTTCAGTGTTTTAGGCGAAGACTACGTAGGGGAGAGAGTCATTAAGGGGTATTGTGTTCCACGTCGACCCACTCGGCAAGCATCTCTGCGATCGTCTCCTTCAAGCGCGCTGTGTGGCTCTTTGTCAGCGGACGGCACACAATTGTTCCCCAGTTCTGACTGTAGCCCATAATGGCTTGCGTCAGCTGCGCAGTGAACTGTGTTTCTTCTTCCATTATGATTTTTTTCGGTGCAGCTTGTGGCAGCAGGATGCATTCTATGAAACACTTCTCAGTTTCTGCTGCTGTGCTGTTTGGTAGTGATTTTGCATCGGCTTGCCAGCTCAAATAGTCGGTCGTCAATATTATTCGTTTATTTAAGGACGTCGACGTCAGGAACCAGCAGGGGATGTTTCCGAAATCGATTTTTCGAAAAAGCCTTGTTGGCGGGATTTACTTGAGAAGTCCTCCTGGCTTGGTCGGTGTTAAGTTTCGTTTCTGGCAGTCTCGGCAGATTTTTACGTACCGTGTGACGTCGGCAGGCAGTCGTGACCAGTAGCATTTCTTTTCAATGCGGCAGAGGGTGCTGGTGAACCAGTGGTACCAAGCAGTTGGTTCGCAGAGGAAAACTTGCATGATTTCATCTTCTACCCTCTTGGGAATGACGAGGAGGTACGAGATCTTGTTTGGGGACAAGTTCTTATAGAAACTGCCATTTTGTAGAGAGAAGAGGAGAGACCACGCTTAAAAGCTTTTCGGAGTGAAAAAGCCTTTTCTTGAAGGTACTGGACGAGGTAGTGTTCGTCGGGGTCCGAGCGTTTTCGGTGCGTGATGTCAGTTGTGCGTATCTGTTCAAAAAAGTTCACCTAATTGTACTCTTCCGGCTGCTTGTCGACAGCAACTTGTGAGAGGCAGTCGGCATAGGTGTCGTTGCATCCAGTTTGGTAGACAATCGAGATGCCGAACTTCCGGAGTCGAAGACTCCATCGAGCATTGTTGTCGGAGGGGTTCTTGTGTTTTTTTTCGTTTTTCCATCCTGGGTGCTAGAAAAACAAAGCTCAGCAAATGTACTCTAGCGTTCCTCAATCCGCAGCGCAGACTCTAGCCTGCAACTCTAGAAATAACCACTTGAACTATTGTGCATGTGCATTGAGAACCCAGTAACGCCTTTCCCAGCTCCTGGATTGAATACGAAAGTTTTTCAACAGTCATGACTGTTTAAAAGACTTGGCTTTCAACAGATCATAGAGATAGCTTCGTACAAAACCTAGGCAACTCTCCGCAAAAATCAGTTCTCGTTTTTTCTGTGAAAAGCTGGTGTGTAAATATGCTTTCATTGCGGACAGAAGCATTCGAGTGCTCTCCTCCGCTTTTATTCAGAGCTGAGCAAATATTCTGCACATTTCCGGCTCTTGCTGTTAATTTTTTAGGGCGAAAGCTGTTGGAGACCATGTACATTGGAGGGGGCTCACACAGATATAACAAAATAAAAAACCCAGGTTTTTACCTTGCAACTCAGCACCTGAAAACATTCCTCTCACGAATATTCTACGCTTGTAGGCTCAGATGCTGCCGTTACACGGGCTGGTGTTTGTGTATTCGTCACATTTTCCAAAGCCTTGGGCTTCGATACCAGAACGAATTGCGTTTCTTAGTTGTTAACATTGAACAGGTTTATAGTCACGGTTTTTTTCTAAGCGTATTGTTGATATATTTCTTTTTACAGACTTCATTACCACAGTACACTGTATGAGCA
This sequence comes from Amblyomma americanum, assembly GCF_052857255.1. NCBI lineage: Eukaryota > Metazoa > Arthropoda > Arachnida > Ixodida > Ixodidae > Amblyomma > Amblyomma americanum. The sequence goes on from NC_135500.1 coordinate 157,943,663, forward strand.
GAACGCCAACGGTGACAAATTAAAGCGAATCAGTTTTCATGACGAAGGAACATGTCATGCGTAGTAGGGGAAGAAATTTTAAAAAATCTGTGACATTAGTTATAATTTTTGTGTTGCTATTGCTGTATTCGTTAGTGAATTAGGCTTCGTAACTTGGCTTATTTTTTTAGTGCGCTCGAGTGAATAGATCCTTTTCTATGGTTATGTTCATGAGTATGCGTCGCCGTAGATTGATTTGAAAGAAAAAAAATCAACTAGCTTCTTCTACAGTCGATAAAATAAAACCCAGAAAGCACTATTATCCGACCTTGATTTTAAGATTCTCTGACATTGCTGTTTATTTTGCTTAGGAACTTTGCATGACCCAGGACATACAGCTTCTCGTTAAGGTACGTGAAAATACCTCACCCCTTATTAGTGAATATTTATATGCTCCCTTTTATTCACGAATACTTAAGGCTTCGTAAGGCAGCTCTCGAGACGGGCTTTTTTGATGAACCGTACGAAAACAAAATGAGCGCTGCTGCTCAGCTGCTTAAGGCAATAATAAAAATTACTGTGAAAGTGTTCCACATATCAAAATATTTAGAATGATTCTTTGACTGAGCTTTTCCACTTTCCGCAGGAGCAAAGCCAGCCGCTTGCTCAACAAGTTGTTTTTTTTTCATATTTGATAACATGGATCCTCGCAAAGTTTCCAATTAAACAAGGCGAAACAAGATTATGGGCACTGATGGTCTAGGCCCTCCAAAAGTAAAAATATCGAAATGTGTCAGTCAGCACGTAGGAAGAGAACAGGAAAGGTCAGATGTTCTAAAGTGTACAAATTAACAATAATATTGCCAATACATCCTTGAAAATCTTGTAAAAAGGAGCCACTGTTGAATGTTTTATCCTTTAGATTTAGTCACTTGCACTTATAAGCCCACCAGGTGCTTCCTGACAAGTCCTCGATGCTTTAAAGCATCCCATACTCCGAATGGTAATTCGACGCTTTAATATATATGAGAAGCATAGTATATATGTAGTAATGGGCTTAAAAAAAGAGGTCAGATATTTGCCGAAGCTTGCTTTTCTGAAGGCCTGCTTTTCACTTCGCTCTTTATGGTGGAATAGCTGCGAAAGTGAATCTTGTATTGCTTAAGAACAAAATATTAGAACCCGTTATACAAACATCCTGTAGACATTCACTCTCGCCACAAGTACATTTTCTTCCTTCTCTACTACTTCTTCTATAGTTATTATATACTATAAAAACGACATTAGCTAGTCATACATTCCCAAGGAAGGAACCAGAAAAATACACAACATAAAATAATGAGCACTGGCAGGGTAGTAATAGAAGCGACTAAAGGTAAAAAAAGTGGCTCGATACATCACCTTCAGAAACGCCTGAAACACAAACACGAAAAGCGCAAGCACAGAAATGTAGTAAAATGCACGGGAAATTCAAGGGAGAAGGACAGCACTACAAATTACTTGTAAAGGTATGGGGAGCAGCTGACGTTAGCACGAGGGTGCAAGCAAAAGGTAACGACTTGTGAAGTACATAAATGGGAAGACAGGGCTCTGGACCGAGTACATTAGCCTCTCTCTTCACAGTAAGGAGGAGTACGACACAGCACTACTGATAAAAGTGGGATATGTGCTGGCACATGAAGTACTCCTGTAAAAAATAAAAACGTTGAAGCCTGTATGGCAACGACACTTCAGTGTGTGGATTACTGGAACGATTTGACGGAGGTCTTAATGCGCTGAAAATGGAAGAGAGTCTGGATGACATGGAAGACCCTCAGAGCATAGACTGCCGGGCACAATTAGTAGAAAGGGCAGCGCAGTAGAAGGAAACAGTGTTCAGAAATTTTGGGATACAGGAGCTCGGCATGCGTAGAAACACTCCACACAAAACGAACTAAAGAGAACATTTGAAATTCCAAGCAATTGATGCGGTCATGTTGCGTCTGAATATTGCTGCAGGTATATGCACAGTTACGTCACATCACGCGAAAAAGAAAGAAAAATTAGTATGATAATAAATGTTGCGCCGATTTTTATCCTAGTGAAATATTGTAACAAGATGCATTACTCTAAAAAAGTCAATAAAAACGTAGAAAAAATTTGAAGACATAAAAAGGCATGATTTAGCTTAATAGAAAAGTCCTGCACAAAAAAAATTAGCCCTAGTGGCAGACCATCTATTAAGGACATTTAATTGGGGCTGCTTGAAAGAGCAAAGCTACTGGATATCAGAAGGCAGTTGGTTAATATAAAATTAAATAAACAAGGCTCGGGATGTTTTACCGTAGTTCCTGCATATTCTGGACAGTCCGTAGAGCGGCACTCTCCAGGGATCCACGGTATATTATATGATTCTTCGATGGAGGCTAAATGAAGTTTCTGGTTAGAATAACGAGGCCACAAAAATCCCAAAGACGGTGTGCTCAGGGGTTTTACGCCTTTATACACTGTTCAACTTGATGCTTTTTATAATTTGTGCGCACAGCCCCAACCGGATTTTATGCATACGTTATATTCTCGATGCGATGTCATTTTGGTGAGAACCAGGCCTTTTTTTAGGGTTTGTGGTGCACAATGAAGGCGGTATCGTCGGTGTGCTGGCAAATTGGAGTGTTGAGGTTAGGGTAACTTAGGCCATCGACGTAAACTTTGAATACAAGAAACCCGAGAGCTGATCCTTGTGGGGCGCCATATTTTGTGTTCACGAAGTTACCTTTAGAAACGCTAATTTGAACTCCATAGTAGTGGTGGGAGAAGTGATGATGATGATGGATTTTTTGGGCCAAGGGCATCTGTGGCCCAAGAGCGCCATGGCACAAGGTATTTTCGTCTACGTGGGAGAAGCAGCCTGTGAAGCATTTGTAATACGAAAGAGGAGACTCAGTAGCGTAATTATACCACTTAAGATACTCAAGTTAGAGCAACAGCTGGGAAACGCCTGCCCTAAGTTCTGCACGAAGGTTACTTCATTTAAAAACAAATTCCTCATCACGCAGATATTTGTTGTGGATGGACTGGAAAGGCGATGAGCGTGATTTTGCAAAATGCTTTGGAGTGCTGTGCTTGGAGCAGTGTGAGCTAGATTGAGCACTGCTAAACTTGCCCGAGCAGAAACGCAATCTCTGCAGAAAAAAAAGAGCCAGTGTAGAGGAGAGTGTTTTGATTTCGTGCTTTCTTTCGGTACACTGCTGCCATGAGGTAGCAAAACTGGCAAAATTGAAGAAAACTGCAGAAGCGCCAAAGCAAGATGTATAAAGTTCAGTCAGCATGCGGCTACGAAAATAGGTCAAGAGTCCATGAGCAACGCCAGCCAACAATGTTCTTGAGTTCTTCCGCATCGTTGGTCAGCAAAATAATCGAATTGTTTCCTCTTAGTCATATTTTATGCTCACCCGTGCCATATATCGCTAGCCAAGTACCAGGAAAGCCCTGATTTTCGTGCCACTAATTACGTTGCACCAGAAAACGTGCGAGGGAAAGCATTGGTGCTGACGTACGCATTCCTGACCATCCAATCTGCGCAACACTACAACCACTGGTATGGCATATGGTTTCAAGAAGCATGGTGCCTAACAAATAGAAATTCAGGCGGGAAATGACTTCTTCAGATACACCCATACACTGACATTTTAAGCAACACGGAAACTACAAAGCAAAACGAGCAAACAGGTAAGCGTCTACTAAAGAAGCATGAGCCTCAATCACCACTATGAACAATTCATTTAACGCAATGAACACTACGTAAGAGGAATGACCGGGAGAAGTCTGTGTAACTGTAGCGTTGCACATATAATGGCGCGCTCATGGAGAGAAATTACCGGACATGCAGAAATGTTCCTGGCATTTCTTCTTTTCTTTTCATTAGCTCTACTCCTGACCAGAGCAGATCTTGCTTGAAGACGACAGATGCCGAGCAGAAACGCTGTACATGGTTTATTGAAGTTTTAACTCAATACCCTGTCTTCATTTTGGCTTGTTAACCTCCGTTTTTTGGGCTAGCAATGGCGTTTTTATTCTGTTCAGCTACAGGGAACTCATTTCTTTTGTAATAAAAATACGGTCGTCAGTGACATCGAAAGGTGCGTTTTGTGTACTTAGCGCAGTTTTCACAGCCTTCTTTCTTTATTTTTTTGGGGTGGGGCGGAGGGGGGTCTGTTCTGCGTGCTATAATTCTCTCCTGTATCTGGATATTTTTTAATCGCCCTGCATTCATAATACAAAGCTTGAGTTTCCTTCGATCTTGCTGAATGACGAATGCAGAAACCGAACCACTTATTGAGGCAAGAGTAATAGGGAAGGGGAAACAATTACAGCTAGTGCACTTGAACTGTCCGACGGAACGAACAAATATCTGCGCTAGTTCTATGATTAACGCATACATAATGGTTAAATATTTTACTGCGTCGTCAGAGTAGTTCTCCTTTAACAACCATTTGCACTTGCCTATCTCTATGTGTAAAGCCTCCACCTTCCAGGCACCCTGCGGGTCCGGAAAATGCCTCTGCCAGTGCACTTTCTGGTGGGTGCATCAGCGTTCACTCACATGTTAAAGGCATTTTCGGTGATGAAATCTGCTCTGAGTCAAAACTTTATTCAAGCATAACTCAGCTGGCCTAATGAGCTTACTTAGTATTTATCCTGATTTAGGAGCGTGGTCGCCACTAGGTGCTCCCATAGGAACCCTTGCCCGTAGATACGAAGTCGCAAGTGCAAAGACCTGAACATGATGGTCCTGAATGTTGAATTGGTGGTGCAAGCTGACACAGGAGAGGGGCTTTCGAAAGGTGCACATCTCTCAGGTTGCCTTCGTTGGCTGGGCAGTAGAAATCTAAGTTGTGGCAGTGAGGCAGCTGAACGTTCAGGAACACTTGCTGCTGGCAAGGTGTTGTTGGGGAACTCTGAAATCAAGGAGCCAGTGGCAACGGCAGAAGGGGGCACCACCATTGTAGCAGCGCGGCTGAAGGATACTGAGTGGACGCAGAGAGAGATAGGGCGTGTATCATGGACTGGCCAGTACAGGGTCGCCTGCGCTGATGAGCCTGAAAATGAAAAAGAGAGCTATCCTTGCTCTGCAAGATGCTGCTAATGAAATAGTTCTTCGAGAAGCGCTATCGGCACCGCGACGCTTTTTGTGTTCCCAAAAGGTACAGAAACAGTTTTGCCACATTATAGAGACGGTAACCGGACGAGCTCTTCTCCTGTGTCTTCGGAAGTTTTATAGACACCGGACGGACATGAAGTTAAACTCTCATAGCAAACTAGGTCATGATTTACGCGGACGACGTCCTCGTTTACCCTCCCTTTGGTCATCTCAGCGCGTCTACTGGTAATTGTATGCTCGCACAAAGCGTAGTGTTTGTGTGGCGAAAGGGCGTTCTTTGGTGCTCGAGCCTCTTGGATCATCTTGAAATCGAATTCCAACTTTCCCAGAAAGTTGTCCGGGCGCGTCAGAGGATCGGATTAGCGAAGCCAGCATAGCGGCTTTGCACGTACCGTCCCTGAGTGCTGGCTGGTCAACACGATTTTCCCGTTATGTGCCCAACACAATAGAGAAGGAGGAGGATGAGTTGGAGAACAGCTTTAATGGAAGAGGAGAGGTCACCACATTGGATGAGGCCATTGAATGGCAGCCTTGTGAGCACTATGGTCATTCTCTGGTCAGCGTTTTGTAGTTATGATGAACTCACAATCCATACTTCAGAGAAGAGTAAGCTTTCGCCGCTAAAACCGTATGCCATACCCCAATGCATTTGGCGGTGCAGCTACCCAGCAGGAGGTTTACTAGAACAGGCGTCTATGTAATCGAGGCTCCAGGCAACATCGACCATGAAGCTCTGTCTACTTTACGATCGAGAAAAGTTGTTCCAGATTCCAAGAGGTTCTCTTAAGAGGCTGTGGTATGCCCTATTCTATGTTTCTGGCACCCGACCGACCGACCGACCGACTGGCACAGCGTGACCAGGGCCACATTCTAAAGCTATGTTTTGTCCATTTGGTCCTGTCATTGGTCGTTGAATATCGCAATATCCACTAACCAATGCGATATGGTTGCATAGCGCAGCCAATGCTCGCCAATAGTGCGGTCCAGTCGTCAACGACCCAATGGCCGGGGCGCTGTCCACAGACGCTGGAAATCCGCGCGTATACCTGAGTGGCGCATTTTAAAGCCAGCATTTTAATGAGCGCAATAATAAAAGGTCAGTGAGTTGGCTTTTCCGCATTGGATGTTTTCAAAACAGCGTCAGTTGCACTTCTTGAGCATCATATACAGGCAGAGTTGATGTCTTTGTTGATATAGAAAAAGTTAAATTTATTTCGGCGACGCTACTATCTGCAATGACGTGATTTTATACTTTGGTAACTGGAGAAAGCCAACTCCGCAAGGTTTCAAATGCGTATGTTTGACGTTCGGCATCTTGAAAAACATACCTGAATAAAAAAATTTAAAAACAGAGCTCACCATCGATGTTGACGGCCATCAATTTCGCCCCGCAACGTTGGCGTCTGAAATGAGAGTAAACAAGTTAACATGTTAATGTTAATATCTATGTTTATATGTATTAAGAAATCGTATAAATGTTCAATCATACCGGGTAGATGATACGAACCTTCTGAAACAATCTAGCTCATGAACCAGTTTTTAAATAAAATCTCTGAAGTTTAAAAATATTCACCATGTAGGTTTGACGAAAGCGCTATCGCAAAGTAGAGATCCTATGGCGACAATGTTTTCACTGCGGTTTCTTGACTAGAAGCGCGTTTATTTTATGTGTTTTACTGAAATAAAATGCTACGCTAAAGCTGTGCCTAAATTCATATTAGAGCACTCTCCTAATAATCCGGTGTTATGGACTACGAGAATTAATTTCTTGGAGTTGGAAGTAAAACAAGTGTTGCGTTTACCCCTAGTATGACATGTGTGTGGATTTCTACTGAAAATTATCTGCGGGTATCGCCCCTCAGTAATAGTTGCTTGCAGGGTCATTTTGAGAATAACATAATGAATTCTTTTTTTGCGGGGAAGTGCCTGTTTTCACACGCCGGATTACAATTTGCGGCGCTGTAGAAACCTCGCAGCGGTTAAAATATATAATTTTTTTTATGTGGCAGGAAATAAGATTATAATGTGAGTTGGAGTGATAAATTAAGAAGGTTAGTTCTATCAAGTGCACCTATTTCTGATATTCTGCTCATTACTTATACAGCGGGAGCTCTTAGAGCTCTTTATCAGCGAATACAAAGGGCATTGCGGACAAAAAGCCTGTGTGATTGGCACTCCCTCTCCGTTCAACGCCACCACACTGCCGCTTTCCCATAATAGCCATTGTTCCTCGCACAAGCATGCAATCTGGTGAGACCGGGCAGCCCTTCTCGTGTCCTGAAATGCACCCCGCCGCCTTCTGCCATCCGGTGGCAGAGCAAGAACTGTGACGTACCAATCAGCCGCTAGAGAGTTCGAGAAGATCCCGTGGCAGACGCACAAAGAAGTTCAGGCCACATGCGAAGCTTCCTCGACCCCTGCTTCTCGTTGCGAAAACAGAGAGAGGCCATACGAGATAGCTATTCCTCCAGGAATAGCAAGCGCGCAACGGGAGCCGTATCGGCACTAAAACATCAAAGGGCACAGAAGAAAAGCTTGATGGACGAGTGGCGATTCACCACCCTAGCATGAAAAGACAACCATGCTCGGAAGATACTGGACGTCTTCCTAAGGCTACGCTCAGGAAGAATAGTTTTAAAGAAAGCAAGCGTCGCAGCAGTTATAGTCCATTTGGGAAATTTTCTCTTCCTCTAGGAATTTTAGGAGCAAAATTTGGTAGAACAAGAACTTTACTGGTATTAAAAAATTTTTAGGAAGAAAAATTTTATTGAATATACTGCTATTTTCAACAGTTCGGGCGAAAAAGTACGGGAAGCAAGAATGTTTTCGTAGACTATGGGAACTTCCGTTTACAGCGTTGCACATCACTAGGCTGTTGTAGTCAGTCTAGGGACACTTCAAAAGGTCGTTTAACATTTCTTTTTGCCGAAACTCTTTGGCCAAAATATGAACCCGCAGATAGCTCTTGCAATATCATGGTCTAAGGTCTGTGGGACCGTTGTAATTGTAGACTACATTTATGTGTCGCAACTAGCAGATAACGTTGATGTCCGTGTTGTTGTCTTAATGCGTTGAGCGGAGCGTTACAAGCGCATATACGTGTTTTCGAATCTTTCCTGGTATACTGTTCTTCAGTTTACCTATCCCTGCTGAGAATGATGAGAAGGGGTGAGTTGCTTATGTTGTTAACCTACTGTGCACTCATAAAAAAGCGTTGTACCTCTGCATGAGCTGAATCGATGCAAATTTCAGCTGGTTTAAAGATGTCATTAACCTTTTCAATGAATATCATGCATTTCACATTTTCGAGCATTACAAAGTTGCAATACATATTTAGATTTCCTTAGACAGTCGAAATATTTAGCTTGTGATCTCAGCACACATAAGAGTGTGTTGTGTTGTGTTTTATGGCACATAGGCAACTGAGGCCATCATGCGCCTAAGAAGCTATCATATAACCTCAGTACCATTATTATCCGGACATATGATTAAGGCTTAGGGCCTGCGTTTTATAAATATTCATTTCATTTTCCACTCAATTTCCAGTCATTTTCAGTGATGTAAGCCGTGGAAGATGACGTAACGCTGGTTGTAGCAGAAACACGCCCATGATGGCACCTACATACATAAAGGCTTCGCACGCGCATATCGCCCGTGTTGAGTGGTGCCGATGTCTCCAAATAACGAAGCACGAAGACGCCTTTGAAACGCATGGCTAATATTTTATAGATATTCCGTCATGTTAAATAAATTTGTCAGTGCAGTTGTGTGACGAACACGCGCAACGTGGTCCGTAGAACGCAGTCCGACTGGATGCAGCGGCAGTTGAGTGCTTAGCGGCTTTCCCATGTCAAGACCGGTCGTGATTGTACTTCGCCGTTGACTTCAACACCTACTCCGTCATGGCTCATTTCGCGACCAAATGAAACGGAAACGACGTCAAACTTTGCAAAAAGAGGTCCTGGGTGCACTAGCCTATTTTTAACAGCGAATGTAACTATTCAGAGTGAATCATTACTTAAGAGCAAGTACCGGCTCCTAAGTTCAAAGGAACAACGAATGACATCCCAATATTGAAATTTTATCCGTATAAAAATCCAGGAAAACGCCATCATTGTATATTGCAACGACTTCAAACTCATTGATGAGTCACTGTCGGATAAATGTATTCGCTGTGAGGAATATATCAGGAAATCCCAAACGAAACTGACTCAACGTATCCGCCACATTTTGCGAGCTTTCGATGCGAACACTGACGATCTCACTATATCATAAAAGCTAAGAGAGACTATATTTGTATCGTGCTTGGAACTTTTTAAGACGAGTGATGCACTACTATCGTAGAAAGCCCATATATTAACTCTAAAGTGACGTATCAGCCCCGGCAGGCATCGAGAGCGTTTGCAATACCACATGTGCCCCAATCTACATGTTTGGTCTAAGCCGCCAATCTAATTATGGTAATTATCTCAGTCATCTAGCGGGAATTTCAAAATCTGCAGTTTTATGAAAATTGCCCGAATTTAAAGATGCAGGAACCAGTTGATATCTAATTGTTACTTCGTCCAGATGTCCCAGAAAGCTTTACTGGAGACGCTGTTGATTTAACAGATCATCCCTGTCGAAACATACCTGTAATATTCTACCTCATTAGAAAATGTTATCTACTTTGATGTAGAAGCTGCTTATTGTTTGCTCCTTGATGAAGTCCAACTACCATCAGTGTTTATGATGCAAGGACCAAAAATTAGATTGCGTACACGTACAGGCCGCGCCAGAAATATACAGCTAAGCGGGTCTGCTTCTTGGCTGTTTAGCGGGGCTCCCTAGAACATCTAGCCATTGAAATCTTGTGAGAATTGAGAACTGTCAGTAATTTATCTTTGGAGAGACTACAGTTGCTTAGTATGCGTAACCAGGCACGCTAAAGGACTCCCAAGCAGACCCCTTGGGCTGTATACTTTTGACGGGCGGTGTACTTCCACTTCGTCTCCACAAAATATTGTGTACTCTTTGTCGCTATTTATTAATAGAAATTGCAAGAGGAGAAAATACAGATTACTCCGTCACAAATTACGTTATACAAGGTGCTGTGTAAGGTGACCTTAGGGTGAACATCTAGCACTACGATCTTTGCTCACTGATGCCATTAGTGTCCTGTACTTCTGGTAGTCGTCGTCCGCATTAAGATGTGCAGTATCATTTTTTAACAATGACAACGGCAAGTCCCGGCAGCCTCCAATCCCGGACCACACTTAACAACTTCAAGCCCCCAGCTCGGTGATGCTACTTAGGCAAAACGCTAAACAATAAAAAATGAAAACACTTCATACTCTACACTGTATATTGCTAGGTAGCAATCTAGCCTTACGAAAAATCATCGGTTGCGTTATATGCGCTATGCTCTAAATTATTATACGTCTAACGAGAAAAATAAGAGAGGGGGGGGGGGAACAGCCAGGATCAATTTAAAAACGCTACTGCTGCGGGTGGGCCAGCGGTATTAAGAGCGAGCTCGAGCTCTTCCTTCGTCGCTGTCCGCTGGAGCAAGAATGAAACGCCGGTTATCGCGGTTACATAACGAATATATTCAGATAAAAAATCTGCAAAGAAGTTTTCGCTTTATTCCTTCATATCCTCATATTAGCGCTAATTTTTTTTTTAACTTTCAACCTGCCTCACGCGGCAACGAAATTGAAAGCTCTGTATTGCTCCCTGGGAGGCAAGCTGTGGTAAAGGACATGTCCCCCATATTTCAATGCGGAAGTCTTAAGATGAAGCGAACCCAGGAGAGCACGTGGAGGCAGCGCAGTAAAACTCGCGCCGCTACCGCAAAACCTTATTTTTGTAACTTTCCCTATCCAGAGCTGTAGAATTTTTTGACTTTGTTAGTTTTACTTCTGGGGCAATTGGGCAGCTTAAAGCAAAAAGCAGGATTTCTCTCTATTCGTGGCGCGAGCTTATTGGAGGAGCCTCTAATTATTCTTCTCTGATTGAAAAAGGCTTGCCTTCTTTCTTCAACGCCGTGTTTCATTAATCGTGCTTTTTCTTCTTTGACAAACAAATTATTTATTCGTTAGCAAGCAACATAAAATTAAATCTTTTTGGTCACTTGAGCAATGACTTGCGAGGTGTTAACCTTCAAAAGAACCCTAGTGATTTCACAAGCAGCTTTCAATAGTGTGGCAGCTTTTATTCCGCAATATTTCCTGTGTCTAATGTATGATCTCGGCTGGAAAATGAGACAGTGGTCTCAGGAAGAAATGCTGATGGCGCTAAACAGAAAAACGTATAAAGTAGAAGGCACAAGAAAAATATCTTATCAAAGACTTTTGTGCTTGTCTTGAATGTTAGTTTAGCGTTAGCAGATTTGTGCGCATTATTTTCACAAGAAGTATGTTTAACGTTCCGTCGTACGCGGTTTTGCATGCTTGCTTTTTGGTGTCTTCTTCATTTTTCTAATAAAGCAACTTTTTAAAACTGTTAAGTTCGGTTACTACTTCATATTTACAGAGATTAATGTAGAAAATGTATACATTTATATTATTTTATCGATTTTTGAGTATAATTTTTATTGCATTTTGTACTTTATTACTGTATTAAAAGCTTGTACAATAGTTGTTCGTTTTAATCCCGCCAGTGATGGGACACCACAACCTTCCTTCGCCTATGTGTTCTTCAAATGATTTCTTAAGAGGGCGCGCGGGGGCAATCAACCTAAAAATGTATACTTTTTTTACACAGAAAAATAATGCTCAGTGTGAGAAAAACTCGACGCAAGTTTACCGCAATTCTACCCAAATTAATGCAGAGGAAAATGTGCTTTTTGTCTTTCTGATTTTTTAATACCACCTTGCTTCAAACGTAATTTGTTTTTATTTTTTATTTTATTTTTGATCATTTTGTATTGTTATCTATTTTATTTTCGTTCTAGATTGTTTTATTTTATTTCTTATTTTTAACACTTTATATTCAGTTAATTTCTTGAAATATTTTTATTTTGCGCTCCTCTGCCACTCAGGGTCGTTTTGAATACCGATTTGATCTTGAAGAAAAAGCGCAGTAGAGTTCCCACTTTAAAACACCTTGAATCTGCCAACGCGGAGGAGTGCTCCCAGCATTTAAATATGAATTCAAAAGGCTTACCTGCTACTTCAGAATGGGAGAGACCAGAATTTTTTGCATGTTGTCTTCCTTTTTTTTTTCTGAAATGAGTTTGTTCATTAAAAGTATGGCTGTGTGTTCGGAGCACGTTGAGCTTCAGATAGTTTTGCTGGTTTTAACAGCAAATGTTTTGAGTAGGGGAGCTTTAGTAGTGCACTGAAGCCTGGTCGTTGTTCCAGAAATGTCCGCAACGTTTTGCCTGCGTGTTGTCGCTTCTGCATTTTATTCGAGGAGAACGAGAAGACTAGATAGTTTCCCGACTCATTTTTTGCTAAGAAAAATTAGAGCGAGACATGTTTGGCAAAATCTGCCCGGAAAAGACATGGACAGAAAGCAGCATCACACACACGAGCGCTTCTCACAACTTAATTTTATTATGAAGGTTTCTGAATATATAGGATGAAAACACACTGTAAAACAGAAAACAGAGAGGTGATTCAAAGTTAGGAAAATAAAAGCAGGTGGAAAATGTTACCCGAAACGATGCTTGAGAGGATGATTACTTCACTCCTAATCAAAGAGAGCAAATTTCTTTTGTGTCAAAGCTATGTAAGAGTCATTTATATAGCTGTCACCCCCTTTGATAATACGGTAGGTTTAGTTAATTGCCCTCGTGCGCTGGGTCCCTTCTTTACGAATCTAAATGGTTGCACCAAACAGTGCTGGCATTTACGCTCCTCACAATGTATAGGTATGTTTTTTAATCACTGTTTGAACATAGATAACAGTTGCGCATCAAGATTTAGTTTGATTTATACAGACACATTTCGTGTCTTCCCGGTGTTTCATCAGGCATTGTCTGCGTCAAGCCTTCCCATCTGGTACCTCGACGTAGGAGGCACAAAAACCAATTGGTCATTAGACCAGCGTATGTGTTGCTGCTTCCCTAAATGAACATTTATTTCGTTTCTTTTGATAGCCAAGCTTAATACAGTAATGCAGTGGAAACATGAATAGAGGTTTCAAATAAACATTTGGCATCCCACGAGGTACAACGTGCAAAGACAATGCTTTGAAGGCCCTACAGGAGTTAGAAACGGCGCAGAAAGAAACGAAACATCATGTAATGATTTTCTGAAGCTGTCAAGGAAGCAAGAATTTTTTTTATAGTTCTGGCGCGTTTTTTATTGTGCCAAACTTTACGGAAACTAAAATAACGGAAACTATGGAAACTAAACAAAACAAATGATCTTAGAAGTGCTTATACTTAATTTTTATAAGAAACGTGAAACATGCTCTTTTACCATTCCAGACAATTTAGGGCATCATTTTTTTCTTCATGTTGACAGTAGAAACTCATACGCTTGAAGGCTAAGTTTAAAGACACTTAGAAGCAGAAATCGTGCGCAAAAAATAATAAAATTTTAGTTTTCTCAGGGAGAAAAGGCAAATTTAATTCTTTAAGTGCGCCAAAAAACGTAAACTCAGCTATTAAGAAGGCGTCAATCTGTGGTAAAAAGTTGCATCTTTTTATGGACGCAAAAATTGTTCTTCAATAAAATAACATTTTGCATCAAAATGACCCTTATGTTTGGAGATATGAAGCGAAACTCAAGCTAATCTATTTGCCCTCCCAACCTCACTAATTAACATAAAGGAAATGAAAATCCAAATATTTAATGGTTTATACATTTCGTTTGTATGAAAAGGCAATTGCTATGGGCAAAGTTCTCTATGCAATATCTTGAATGAACCAAATAAGGTTGGACCATATTCACCTTAGATAAGTGATATAATAACACGTTTCAGAGGCACCTAAGGCATACCACAATGAGTTCGTGAACTTGAACATGATGTTTATTATTTCAAGGATAAGTTGATTAATATTACTGAACTGATATTTTTCATGAAACATACAAACTATGATTTGCAAGAGTGTCATCTATAAGTGGCGATAGCTTTCGAAGGGCTCCGACGCTGAGAACGGAGCGCGTTTGCCAAATGGAACGAGTAATGAAACTAGCATTTTGGCTGTGTTTTGAATATATGAAACTACGTGAATGCGCAGTGTTTAGGTTACGTTTCCTTCTATGTCACGAAATGCGCCGGATCTCCACCGCGTACACCAGCAGTCCTTTGTTCAACTTCGTTATACTTGGCCTCTTGATATCTGGCTTCCAATCTATTCACGTCCATTTGATTATTCACACAGACAGAGCTCATGTCTTAGCCAAACTGTTGAATCTTTATCGAGTCTTGAAATGCCCTTCCTCGCCTTATTTTTTTATGGTAGAGTACGAGGGCGGAAGCTTCCACCTCCTAGCCTCTAGCGGTCTCATCAACGAACACTCCAATTAAGTGGTTTCATTTGCGTCCGACACTGCTTCTGACAAAGAGCTCCTCTTCACGCTGATAGTTAGTAAGAAGCGCGCTCAATCTCTACATAATATGTCATTTTAGGTTGCACCGATGTGCTCTGTGTTGGGCCTGATTCAATGCACTAGCGAAAAATTCCAGTGTGCGCGTTCAGACTGACTGCAACCAATCTGCCGACGGCAAAGTGCTTTTTTGTTACTGGTGTACTTTAAGTGAAGCATAGAGTGAAGTGGAGGAGGTGTTACAATAGTGATATCAAATTTTATATTTCTCTTACTGAGTGTTTTCTCGTGACAATTTTAGATTATTGGTAACATAATCTTTACCAATACCGCCATTTGGTTTTTTCTCTCTTATTATTTAAAAGACGAAAATTGAATATTACGTTCTGAGTAAAAGGTTCGCGTATTTCTGTCACCACATGCATAAGGATGACCTACGTTCTTCTTGTTATAATTGTTATAATAGTGGAATTCACCAATATCGCTGCATGCTGGTCAAATGTTTTTGTATGATGAGCGAAATTAAATTTCATAAATGCGTCATGTCCAGCTTTCTCGGGAAAATGTTGAAAGTTAGAAAAATGTAAGACACTGTTTTGGAAATATTGAAGATAATGTTCCATTATTTTCATTATGTTCCCATCGATCCCATCGAACAGTCAAGACTGCCACGGAAAACCAACGGAGAACGCTTTGACAATAGCGAAAACGTGAATACAAAAAAATGACAAGATTGCCGTCAGGTGACTTGCGGATATATTGATTCTTATCGTGAAATCTTAGACATTATATGCAATAATTGCGTTCATAAATGGTTTCATGCTCAAAAACGCCGTTGTCCAGAATTGCTGGGTAAGAAATTGCGTAGGTGTGTCTTCTCTGAGCATTCGTAGCGTATTACATTGAGTGCACGTTTTTTCCTTCACACTCTTTTTTTTTTGGCAGCTTTACAAGCTTTCGGCTCCTCTCGGCACGATCGTATGGTTCCGAATGCAGACAGTTTATGGGGCCTTGTCGACACACTAGTTGATCATATCTTGAATGGAACTTGTGATTTAAGTTCATTTTTTTATATTAGCTATGGGATACCTTTCATTGGTGTAGCGCACTCCTGACAGCTCTGCCCTCCTTTAGCGGTCGATTAAGAATCACCGAAATAACCTATACACAACTCATACATAAAACGATGCGTTTAGATTTTCGAGTAATATTTAGTTCTACTAAAACACCTCGCTCAACTAGGCAACTGCATTGATAAAACATTTGGGGAGAGCAGTCGAGTAGACTCTTTCCTCTTCCTTCTCTTCTTTTTCTATTTTTTTTCTGTTTATTCAGCTTTACTTTTACCTACGACATCAGCTCCTTCTCTCCAATATCTATTCTCTCTATTTCTCTCTTCATTACGGCGGCGTCCCTTTAATCTCGTTGTTCTCTTATTGCTTTAGAGCACCCGTTAAAGGAAAAAAAAGTGTTTAGTGCAGCATCTGAAGCCTCGGTTGGCAGGAGGCAAAGTGTAGAGAGGGAAATCCCCTCTTCACTTTCAGGGCATTGGATGCAGGGATAGGGAACAGGGTTGAAGGTGACTAATGGTGAAAGGGATGGTGCACTCGCTAATCAGGATAGGGGGAGAATATACACAAACTATTTACACAATAAATAGTTTGTGTATATTAATTTCCTCTATCCTCTGTTCCTGTCCCCTCACCTCTTTCATTTCATTTCTCCATTCTGCCCGCTATCCTTAATTTCCGCTGCCCCAGCTCAGGTGCTTCAGAATCGATGGCAGATGCCGGGGCTAGCAAGAATCTTTTCCTTCCTTTTTATTATTATTTTAATAAAACCACTGGCTACTACTACTACCAAAATGTGTGGGGACTTGTAGTGCGTACGACATGCCACTGCTGTGAATGCTGGATTCGATCAGTAGAGATAAGCGGAGCTACTACTTTCCACACTTTGACTGATGGAGCGGATCACGCCATCTACTCGCACGGTCTGAACCTGTCCCTGGCAGCGGCCATCAGTCCGGGGGACACTACTGCTAACGCATCCTCTGCCGCGTGAATTGGTTTGATCGTCCATGCAGTTTTAAATATAAAAATGTTGTCGGTTCCCGTAGTGGTAGCGCCGTGGGTGATGTGGGCGCCAGAACAGAGAGAGAACCGAGGGGACAATACGAGAACGAACCTAAGCGAACTTTGACGAAGGTGGTCGAAGCAACCGCACGAAGCGAAGGAGCCTAAGGTCTGTACTTCAGCTGGACAAGCCCTCGCGCAGTGCTGGCAGCGCTTCATTAGACAAGCAACGCTACAGCGAGGGTTCAGTTGCCATCATTACGAAATGCGCGGGCCGGTGAAGACAAGTCTCGTGGCACTATTCATTAGAACTATCTGTAACAAGCGCTAATTTTGAGCACTAGGAGGCGACGCTCGTTTCTAGCTGTGACGGGCTGACGAGACGGGTGCATTGAAACGAGGTGGGCGCGTAACGCTCTTGCATCGTTCTGCATATGAATGAGGCCGCTGTCAGATCAGCTTATGCTAAGCATTGGGACTAGATGACAGAAGAGGTCTTAGCCCAGGTAGAAGTGTCTTGTGGAAAGGGTTCGCTTTGTGAGTTATACTCCAGAGCAGAAGACCGCTCAAATGCGTTGACGGCGGCATGATTATGCGGCCGCTCACAAAGCACACGTGGCCGTCGCGGAAGGCGAGCGCCCACCTATGGCTGATAAAAGCTAGGAACGAGCTACGCCGCTAGTGAAACGCATTTAATGCTTACATCTGCACTCATTTATGGGAGAAGCAGCTTTTCTCATTTTATGCTTTATCCACTTTTTTTGTTCTTCCTTAATCCCCTTATTTTTTCTTTCACTCTTCGCTTGACACCGAAGCAGAACGATACCAAGACACATCCAGGTAAGCCAACAGAACAGCAACTACGGCATCCATAATGTCGTAACCAAAGTGTAGCCTTGTTTAGCGAAATCATTACTTGTGCCGATACGAGAAAAGCTAGCGGCGTGTGTGCACATGCAGATGGTGCAAAAAGCCTCAGTGATGGCAAGGAAAATAGGGTGACATCAAGCGGCAGTTTGACGCACACAGCAAATGGCGCCCTACACTTCAGGCAAACCTACACATGTCGTTGTTCTGTATATACTCGCCAGCGGCCGACCTCCGTGTGTCGCCAGTTTTTCCACACTTACGTGCCAAATTGTGACGCAACCGTATATCGTACAGCCTTACGGATGACATCAGACAATTTCTCTTCGCATTAAGCCCACATCTGCTAGTCAAGTTGGAGGCTGGCTTGAGACAGGGATCCAGACGGACGTTACATGCACTATCAATTGTATGTCTTCCCAAACTTTCGTATTAAAATTGTGATAAAGCAATTCGTCGTACAGCGTTACGAGTATTGTCATACTCCCCTGTGTGCACGTGTGTGTTAAATACGTCGTGCGAACAGAATGGAGCGTACTGCCTGCTCCGCGCCAATTCGTCGCTGGATTTCGTTCCCGCCGGTTGTGTGTGCGCTCGTGCAATGAATATTGAACCAACGCTTTCGCATTCCCATTCGTACGCATCCTTAAATGTCTGAATAATAATAATTGGTTTTGGGGGGAAAGGAAATGGCGCAGTATCTGTCTCATATATCTTTGGACACCTGAACCGCGCCATAAGGGAAGGGATAAGGGAGGGAGTGAAAGAGGAAAGGAAGAAAGAGGTGCCGTAGTGGAGGGCTCCGGGATAATTTCGACCACCTGGGGATCTTTAACGTGCACTGACATCGCACAGCACACGGGCGCCTTAGCGTTTTTCCTCCATAAAAACGCAGCCGCCGCGGTCGGGTTCGAACCCGGGAACTCCGGATCAGTAGTCGAGCGCCCTAACCACTGAGCCACCGCGGCGGGGCCTTAAATGTCTGCTGAATTTGTTTTCTGTTCATCAGGCCCCGCCGCGGTGGCTCAGTGGTTAGGGTGCTCGACTACTGATCTGGAGTTCCCGGGTTCGAACCCGACCGCGGCGGCTGCGTTTTTATGGAGGAGAATCGCTAAGGCACCCGTGTGCTGTGCGATGTCAGTGCACGTTAAAGATCCCCAGGTGGTCGAAATTATTCCGGAGCCCTCCACTACGGCACCTCTCTCTTCCTTTCTTCTTTCACGCCCTCCTTTACCCTTCCCTTACGGCGCGGTTCAGGTGTCCAACGATATATGAGACAGATACTGCGCCATTTCCTTTCCCTCCAAAACCAATTATTATTATGTTCATCAGAATTCTCTCTCCCTGACAGTGTCCCTCCAACTTCTCCCTCTTTTCCTTCTTTATTTTGTTTTTCTTCCGCGCTCTCTCTCTCCACTCTCTTTTTAGGTTGGACATATCTCTTTCTTTCGTTTGCCCTGGCTGGTCGCCGATCTGCTCGAGCACACAGCCAAGTAAGTACTATGCAACGAACACTCCAACTGTATATAATTTCAGTCATACAGTCACTCAAGGTAGGCTCATATAAACGGCGTTCGATGTAAAGATATCCCATGCTAAAAAAGGTCTAAAGCTGGGCTAGCTGATGCATCAAAAATAGATCACGAATATAGTAAATAAGACGGAAGGCACAAAAGAGAATTAAACGCAGCTGCATGCTTAATTTACGTCATGTATGAGACGCAGGAATGCTGAAAATATCGGCCATTCGATTATGCATTTGCATGCGACGAGTTTCCGTTCATCAGATCTCAAGGTCACAGAAATCAATCCCGGAGGAGCAGGGATGAGCTAATTCCCTAATGCTGGAGGAGTTATTCCGGGGCACGCACACTCAGGTGACAAACACTGTACTATCCGAGGTTTTTAAGTGAAAAGCGTTTCCTAACTGCCCGCTGCAAAGTTACGTGCCTTCGCTGTTTTAGCACCATGACTGCTTCCTACGTTGTCTTGTAGTCACGTTCTTTTTATAGCTGATTACAAGTACGCTCACAGAACTCCCAATTGCGGTCCTCCTGTCGTCACATGGCGCCTGAGTGTTGCCGTAAATACAGGATAATAGTGTACGCGCTCTGCTCAAAGGAAAACTAAGAGAAATGAATTAATTTCTGGAGCTTTGAAAAATATGATTTATTGCACTAGGCGGCAAACAAACCATCTGCCTAGCCCACACGCTCGCACTGATGCCGCCAGAAGCGAAGCTGAATTACAGGGCGTGAGATAAATAAAAATCCCCAATCTATGAGTTCTTGAGTCTATTAGAAAACATAGCCCTGCAGAACGGGACAGAGAAAATGAGCACACAGGACGAGCGCTAACTGAAAACAGAAGGTTTATTACAAAAAAACTACTGGAAGAAAACAGCAAGGCGCATGTCCAACCATACTTCGAAAAACGCCACTGCAGATTTTCTGAGAGTTCTTCGCGCTGCGGAGCGTTGGAAAATAACTTTTTCTTGACTTTAAAAGCAGATACGCCATCTTATTTTTCATGGTTACCAACTGGTCATTGGGAATAAACACGGTATGCTAGTTGTTCAAAAAAGTTCGTGAGTTAATTTCAGTTATTTTTCTTTGCCACTTTGTGGATTTTCACAGATGTTCCAGTCAGGACTGGCTTAGAAGAAACTCCCAGGCATGTGATCCTATTAGCTTTTGTGGCTCAGCTATAACAATGATCGACAGGATTTCCCAATTGCTGAAACATAATCGTATTTTATCGCCAGGTCGGAGACTCAGGCTGGGCGTTTCGCTATCAGCGGGAATTGTATAACATATATTTGACAGGTAATGCCTAATCCAGCACCTTAGCCGGAAGTGGAAACTACCATCGCATTATATTTCTCCAAATACACGTCAACACGGAGTGGATGCTACACGTAAATCAGTCCTTTGGAGTCAGGCACATGTTAACACAGGTGGGGTAGAACGCCGCAACTTTTTTCCAGCATTCCAATTTCGTTTAGCGAGCAAAGACATCTCGTTCGTTAATCCACGCAACGTTAACCAAACAGAAGTGCCCCGAAATATGACCTTTGTGACGCCTCTTAATCCGCGAATGTATGGGACACACGGTCTCATCATTCAACGCCAGGTTATGTTTGGTGGCTTCTCGGTTGGAGGTGTGCGTTGTGTGAGCAGTAAGGCAACTAGACTGCTAGCGCTCAGCGCTTGACACGATATGCCTAGAGTGCCAACGCACAATTTTGTAGCGAAAGCTACACTACGCTAGCCCTTCGAGCCTTCAGCGAGGCACCCCTTGAGCTCCGTGGCGGCGTTATGGCTGGTCACGTGGTGCGGAGCAGCTGCTGCTGCCGGCGGCTCGGCGCGCCGGCAAAACCGAATGGGGGGGGAGAGGGGGGGGGGAGAGGGGGGGAGTGAATACACGTCCAGTGACGAAGATGAAGAAGGAACGCCCTGCTCTCGCGTCACTCCAGGTTTAACCAAAGCCAAACCACAGCCATTTTTTTTCAATTTTATGCTAATTTTCCACGTTTCTTCGTGTTTTTTTTTTCATTTCGAGCTATTTTATTTTTCAATATTTATTTCATTCATTTTAGTGTTGATTAAATATTACATTTTTTTTGCTTTTGGATGCCACGCTCCTCAGGAAATATGTGGCTCTGTTAGGCCTGTAAGCCATGAGCCCTCACCGGTCGTTATTAATTATCACCAAACATTTTAGATATCCTTATTACTTGAAAGAAGTGAAACATAAGCTGGAAGATTGCGTGATTAGCATAATATATATCACAACACACGTAATGAAGAGAGGAAAGTGAATTCGGTTTAAAAAATGTTTCACTTCACTCGTTTTGCACTCCTCTCTTTTTGTTTACTTGAAGACAAGATATGTGGCCTTATAGTTCAGATATTTCACGACAGGCAAAATTTTCCTCTGTTGTTTTTATATTTACATAAACAGAACAATAAGTGTAATTAAAGAGTTTCTCGTTGCTCTGTTCATGACTTTTCTCACTTATTTAAAAAGAAATATTGTTGCACCCTGAGGCTTGATATCAATGCCTGAAATAGAAAACGACCGAACATAATTGCGTTTTTTCATATTTCGTTTCATAATCCAAGTATTTTGGTTTCTGCGTAATGCATGCCTTTATTCAGAATCGGCCGACTGCATATGTATAATAGATTGCTCTTGTGTGGCTTTTGCTGCATCAGCGAGAACAAAACCATCGTGAGACTCCGTATGATGGCCCTTGGTTTTCCTTCCTTCTTGTGTATGGTGAAGTAAAGTTCCATTTATCATTAAAAAAATATCTCCGTTATTGTGAATCATAGAGCTTGTCATGAAATCTTTGTTCTCTATTTAATTTTTGTCGTCTAAGAAAGAATGCTGAACTGAGTTCTGATCACAAAAACATATTGAAACTTCTTCTTGCATCTTTTTGTGCGAAGATAACTTTGGGCTCGTGAATATCACGTCCTTTGAAATCGTTAATTCTTCTGACGTGTTCTTTGTCGAGTCGTCTCGAACTTTTTCTTCTTTACCGAAACTATTTCAAACCAGGGCGCAGAGCATAAGGAATGCGCAAAGCAGCAGCGCGTTCCGCGTCTGCACTGTTCTCGACAAATTAAAGGCAGAATAAAATGCAATAAAGCTGAGTAGAAGGACAGGACGCAATGGTCTTCATTGCAGCAGGCACACTTTCACAATAAAAAAAATTGTCTGCTTAGAACAGGTGGCAGCGTTTTCTAAAGCTATAAAAAATTTAAACAATGTAAAATAGGCTGTGCTCCCTTCTGATTTAAGTAGACTGCATGATACAGATTCAGCTGTAGGTACAAGAGGGCTCGGTTGAGGAATTAAACTTTTATTTTTTTTACCATTCTCTGAATAGAGCCGCACTCAAACAGATGCCTATTGGCACCGACAGATAGGGTAAAGATATTACTCCAGTGAGCACAAAGCTTGAGCCTCCAATTTTCTGGAAAGCCATTTTATTCCAACGATGTTCCTCGTGACGCTTGTGATGTAAAGGCCCTTCTCGTAGTCTACGTGCCTCCGGAACAGCCTCTAAAGTTAAAATTGCCGCAGAAAAGAACGCCAAGTCTGTCGGCAAAAACTTGAATGAGAACAAACTCGAAGGAACCAGGTGAAAGCAATGATGACGATCCACATTTCAGCTTGAGGTGCGCGAGGATATACGGGTGAGAGAGCGCCATGGATCAGCGCATGTGTTTTTGGCGAGCGGGAGAAGGTTTCAAAGGCCAATATTTAGAAAATTTAATTCCAGAGAAGCCCGAGCCCTTGGTCAATAGGACGGTTTGAGCTGAGTGTTATCGGTAGATATTCTTAAGTAAGCAAAGGTAATTTATACTTCGCTGTGTAAATCTATAGACAGGTCTTAACGATTGCTATGAACTATGGCGGGAGAAGAATCCAGATTTTTATACCAAATTCAGACCACTAAGGCTGCCAGTTTGAGGCTAGATGTAAGCCCGTCTACATCCAGCCATGTTGACCAGATCATTGGGAGCATCTATGAAGATGTGGAATCGGCAGTGAAAAAGAAAGTATCGCAAGAGCACTGTACTTATGGGCGACTTCAATGCGAAGGTATGAAAAGCAGGTCGGACACCAGGTGGTAGGCTACTATGGGATAGGTTCCAGAAATAGCAGGGGAGAGTTATTAGTAGAGTTCGCAGTGAGAAAATATTTACGGATCATAAGTACCTTCTTGCGCAAACAAGTTAACAGGAAGATTAACATTTGCAAAGATTGTGTGGAAGCATCTCGCAAACGACAGAGTTATTTGAAGAGATATTGGAAAGGTGTATGTCCTGCAGTGAGCGAAGCTAGGGTGCTTGCTTACATTATAATTTACCGAAGATTGTGAGCAAGGAGGTGCGGGAGCCGAAACGTCTTTCCATCCCCATTATTGTGGTCGTTGTCTTTCTCTTTCGTCACGCTAGCTTATTCAGGAGATGAAGTGCAGTGCATGACTAACAATGTAATGAGCTGAAAATTGAAAGGCTTGGAAACTAGAAATAAATACGAAGAGAATGACGAAAAGTGATTGTAGATGGAAACACAGAAATGGAAAGTGATATAATAACAACGGGATGGAATGTATTTCTCAAGTATTCTCAAAACAACAATCAAAGGTTTCCAGTGTTTCTCAAGAGAAAAGTATGTAATAGTTGTATCTCAACAAGCCACTGGAGGTTCATGGCACTGGATCCTAATGTAAACGTTCGAAATTAAGTTTTCAAAATCTCAACATGCGACAGAAAGGGACTAAAATGGTTACTTTAAGACGCATAATAATATCATAATTGAATGAGGAAAAAAGGCACATTACTGAAAGACTAGCCAAGATGAAAAAAGAAAACAAATTGGCTTGGCAAAAGCATGTAATCTGGAGAGAAGAAAATCGACTTTCGATGTGGGTAACAGAATAAATAAAAGAGAGGGCGAACTTAGCAAATGGTTCCAAAGAGTCAAATGAGCGGATGAGATTGTAGCAGACTCACCCTTTGACCATCGACTGGGTGACAGTGTACCACTAAGAAGATAAAGGCATACCGGCCGTGAGACATTGCGTTGAGGCTCTGGGATTATTGAGTTAATTAGGATAAGCCTGCTATGGTGTTTTGGATGACAGTTACATATGGGTTGTGCATTCGCTTAGTCTGTGCAAGATAAGGAAGTTTGTAACGTTTGCGCGGAAGCACCTGGCGCAGGAGACGGTTGTTTGGAAAGATAATAGAAAGGTGTGTGTCCGACAGTGGGGCTAGCTGGGGTGCTTACTTAGATTATAATTTACACCCGGCTACCCTGCCTTCCTTTGCAACGCTGCGCATGCTTACACTGACATTGCGAACACTTCCAGCATTTCTTCGGGAAAACAACCTCCGGGTGGATAAATAACGACGCGCTGTACTACGTGCTCCAATGATGAGAAAGAGAAGAAAAAAAGCCTTTGCCATCCAATAATAAGAAGCACCAGGATTGAAAGCCATTCCTGTGCTAAAACAGAGATTTGAAAAGTCATTTTCGGAAAAAAAAGTTGCCTTTCTTTAAGAAGAGTTGTCATTATGATCTCTCTTTTCTGCGTCTGCAAAGAGAAAAATCGCAAATTCAAAATGTTCTTGACGATAGAAGTGTAATCTTGTCTCTGAAGAACAGGGTATCAGAAAGAACGTAACTGAAGTCGTTTCATGGAAGCTTGATAGAAACTGAACGAGGAAAAAAGAAATCTTTAGGTATTGGAAATAAGAAGAAGAGGAGTCACAGCAGCACCGTGGCCACTTTTTAAAGCAGTTGCAAAACGTTTGCAGTTAAAATAAAGGGGGGGGGTCACTAGTATCTTGAACAAAGAAATAAAGAACAAATAGTTTCTTCTTATACGTAAAAAGGATCAGCCGGTAAAGCTATCTGCCACCATCCCCTTCTTTAGTGGCCGTGCTGATAAATATAAAAAGCACTGGATATCGTTACCCTGCAGAAGAATGTGTCGCAACGTGCTGCATTCTTGTGACATCAGAAATAAAACAAAAACAGTGAAAAGAATAAGCAGTCAACTATATTTGGAGAAACAAAGGTCGGATGTTACTCCTTATACGTCCTCACAAAAAAGAATTATCGCTGAACAACGAGGCGTTTATTGTTACTACTGCAGTAATTACCATCACAAAATGTTAAGTATTCATGGAATATTGCTAAAAATTGAGAACCTCATCTTCTAGCTCTGTTTTCAGCGGCACCGAGATAAAAACAACGGAACTTCAATGCAGACTAAAAGCAGGGAAGGTCTCAAAAGGTAAGTGACAAGCAGATATATGGGAGAGCTGTAATACGTCCAGGGGAAAACAAAAGGCTTAATAGGGTAGAACGTTGGGCCAGTTGGTGTAGTGACATACTTAAAAAACTTTGGCGATAATAACACAGGACGGGAGGGAGAATCACGCACACACACACGTGCCAGAGACCAGTGACCTATCTGACACGTGGGAAAGAAGGTGGTAGCAGCGTCTCTTTCTAAGCTTCGAAAAGAAATAGCGCATCGCTGTTCCTAATGAACTCCGTTTCGTTGCTGTGCAGTGACACGGGAGACGGTGGCAACGACCTCGTGATTGGAAGCTGACACTGCTTTCTGGCTCACCATGGAGAACGTAATGGACCGAAGAGCTTGTACTCTTTCCTCCCTCAGTGGAGATCGATGCCCTGAGTATTGCTTCCTGCACTTTTGGCAGGTTTCAGTGTCCAGTATATACCAATTTGTGCAAATGCACTACAACTACCTGTCGTTGGATGATTCGAGATTTATTCACGGATGGTTTAGGGTGGATGACCTTGGTGCGTCTCTATTTAGACAAAGCAAGTTGAATTAGGACATTTCATCACCTCAGAAGAAAGAAAAAAAGTTATAATGCGGTAGAAAAAGAGGTTTCTGCCATGTTTGGTTTGAGCATTTTAGAACGCGGCACATAAGAGCAAAAATATTTTCTCCTGTCCAGCCTGCTGGTCACAATGGCGTTGTATTACATCTTTCAATTCAGGATGAGCGAAGCTGTCGGAGAGACTTAGTGAAAGGAAACATGTATATCTACTAAAACTTTGATTCTTTTTATTATTTATCTGTTATATATCTTTGTAAAACTGATTTGAAGGAAGATATCACCTTCTCATAGTGTAGCATCTGATAAAATTTCAATGCGCTCACATGACATACCGCTGGGATATTTAAGGCGACGAAGGACGACCTAGAGGCTGGCTACTCTCTCTGAGGAGTTAGCGACCACAAAAGCAGGCAGCCGGCAACCAAGCAAGATAGCTTTTTCATCTCTACTGTTATCGACAGATTGATATGGTGAAACATTTTCTTTATCAAAAAAGAAAATTGTGCACTGTTGCTGTATACAAGCCCTAAATGACTTTGTTTTCACTCTTAGATATTTTAGCTGCACGAGTGCTTTTTGGAAAACTTGTAATAACAAATAATTGGGAGGGAAAAGTTTTTGCAAACTTCTGATTGCTGAAAAAGAACGCCTACAGGGAAGAAGAAGGAACTCAAAAAACAATTAATGTTTAGCAAACGTTAAACTCTTCAAATTCTTTCTGCTAGACACAGCACAAAAGTACATATTTATGCGACAAAACTTAGTTTAGAAAAAATTATGACATTGTGCATTATTAGTGGAAATGGTAATTGTGGAACAATAGATTAAAAACAACGTCTCAAAAAGTGCCCCCAATCTATGCCTTCGGGTTGATTGCGCTGGCACATTCGACTGCGAAAATTCACGCAGTCTCAACTTCGTTTCACGCTGCACTAAACTTCTCCATTGATTACTGGACGCTGAACCGTTGAAAGCACGCCTGTTTCTGAGAGATAAAAAGCATGGTCTTTGTGAAATGAAGAATAAATCAAGGATAGTTTATCACATGACGGACTGCAAAGAAAAGCGCTGATTCTGAGACCAACATTCTTCCTTTGCACTGTGCCACAGTATAACTCCATCACGCCGCCTAATGGTTTCTTCGGCATAGAGAACTGCGGAAACGAACTGAGGCGTTGATGCGAACGCGTTTTTCACCAGCAGCTTAGCCTGCGAAGTGTGCGAACTTGCAACTGGAAGTCTACAGGTTGCTGTGGGTTGAGGTGCGACTGCTGGCACTTTTTTTGTGGACTAGCAATAATCCTTATAGGAAGAGAGGTAAAGTGTGCGGATTTTGTTTTGTAACGTCTTCTCAGGCATTTACCGATTATCATGAAAATGTCATTAGGAGTATACTACGTTTAGACACATGAGCATTCTTCATACCCGCGAGCTATAGCATGGTGCTCCGCGAACTAAGGTGCGATAAAAGCTAAGTGCATTTTATATATCTGCTGCAGTACGCCATGGTTTACCAGGAACGACGTGGCAGGCATAGATGTGGTATACATATGCGTAATGCACAAATACCGTGCGTTCTGTGGACAACTGGACATCACATATTTATAAGAGGCGTTCAACTGATGTATCTGCGAAGATTTGTGAACAGAAGGTAATAGGGAATTGCATGAAAACGGGCGATATTGCTCTGCTCAATAACTCATGATAACAGCTGCTAAGGAAGAGTCAGGAGCAAAACTGGTAAAAAAGAAATGTGGGCCTAAATACCATGTAGTAAATTAAGTAGATGTTCAAAAAACTGGGAAGGAAGCAACACGTGACGATGAAGAATGGAACCTTTCAAAGCGTTAAGAGATTGTCTAATCCAGTTGTGGGCACACCTGCGCAAAATGTGCTGCTGTGGTGACGAATTGAATTTCCCTGTGAATTATGAGTAGTGGTGTTGAGAAGCTACGTGGAGATGTCCCAAAAGAAGTCAGAAAGGAAATTGTGGCCTTGCCTAGTTTAGTCGAGACGGATGTTCAGAAAGAGTGCAGAAAATTATCGAAGAGTGCTTATTTATGCAGCAAGAAAACGCTACGTTGTCATCCTGTCATGGTGAGCTCAAGAAGCTAAGTGATTGGTTCGGTTGTAGGCGGAACGTTGAAAAGCACTGAAATCTCGGTGCGTAAGCAGGCATACCATGTGAATTTTGTATTTACGGGCATCTGCAGTGAGCGCAACAAACTAGTATATAATAGACAGAAAATTAGAAACTGTTTAATCGGATGTTTTACGGACTATTGAACAACTTTCAGATATGAATGCTTTACCTAGCTTGGTTGTTTGCCTTGTGAGTAATTAATGTCGACTAATTATGCATTTATGTGGAGTACAAAAACATTTTTACTTGCTCGATGCAATAGACAGGAATGTGCGTTTAGTCGCATCGTCTTAGACTGCCTCGGCATACTAAGGCAGGCTAAAATTTGCTCGGATGCCCTGCATAGTATCACTCTAAAGGAGCGGTATAAAAATGTTATACCCATCGAAATTATCTTAAAAATTTGTACCCTTTAAAACGCAGAGAACACAATCATGCCGCACGAAATTGCGATTATTGGTATATCTCACAGATAGGGACCAATTACGGACAGAAATTTGTTAGTCATAACATGACATCATTTCTATATTTCTTGTGTTAGGCTCATAAACTTGTTATTTCGCATTTAAATGTTTTGTGTCCTCTTTTTTCTGCTAGCTGTGTCGTACTTGTTTTCCTGATATGCAATACATTTTTTGATGCTGCTAATACAAGATAATCAACAATACTTCAAGCCGTGTACAGGGGCACTGGCATGTAATTAAGCTTCAGTGAGAGCTTTTCTACTGCGGCTTTACATCTGGATGAGGGTAAAAAGGTTTAATTGACCGACCGACCGACCGACCGACCGACCGACCAATTAGTTAATTAATCAATTAATTATTAGTTAATTAATTATTTGATTGAGAGTAGTCAGGAAATCCATTACGAAAAAAAACAAACTTGTTTACATCCTTCAGTTGTTTTGTAGGGCTGTCCGCCCATGAAGGATTGAAAGTTGTTTTGAGTTTCTTCTTAAAGCAATTCGTGTAATTACCGCCATCAAACTGAGAAAGGATAAAGGGAGAGCCTCCATTAATTAGCTAACATTCCGTCAAGAGGTCTTTTTTGTTCAGGGCAATGTGAACTCCTCTTTTCGAAACGTTTGCTCGTAAACTGCTGCTCCGCTCGGAAATTTCTCATTTAGCTTTCATGAAATTCTCATTCAGCTGCCGTCAAAAATCCCACCATTCTGCCTTCTCTCAAGCTTGAATATTATTATTTAAAGGATCCCTGTGGAGGGTGCTTGAGGCTGATATAATACGCTTGCATTATGTCGAGTATAGGCCACCGAGCACTCAGGCCGCGTCAAAGGCCTCAAAAGCGAGCCGATAATATATTATATTTTTCAAAATTCCTGCATCTATGCACCAGGGAGTCCAGCGGTGCCTTGCTCTCGCCAAAATCCGTGCGCAACGCCTCAGGCAGCGCTCGTTATGTCAGCAGCGGAGGGCTATCATTGGTTCGCCGTGCCAACCCTTTCTGGCTTCACGCAGCTACCATGACCGCTGCCGGAAGCTCCGCGACCAAAGATCTCCCGCGCGCTGGGCAGTCGGCGGTGGGGCCGAGTTGGTGCGGCCACAAGGAGCGCCGACATTCCAGTATGCAAGTATCGACCGGACACAGAAAGGGGCGAAAAGGCGTAAATTTAAATTTGTTATTACAGGTAACTCCGCTTCCACAAAATGCATTAAAGAATTATTGCTGGTTGATAATTGTGGAGCGGCGTCCTTCATCGTGCAAGGCATACGGCAACATTATTGAGATCCTTTTTTTTAGTCAGAGTGTTTACTCTTGAAATCAGAATAATAAAAGGCGTTAAGTCGAAATAGTGGCACCACTTGTTTCGTGCCAAAAGCTACGATGTGCTTCTGCGTACGTTTTGATGCGGGAAGCCAATGTCAATATCTTATCTTCCTCAGAAAATTGTATTGACAATTGGCTAGTGCACCAAATCATGCTCAAACGCAACATAGCATGGACAATGGAGCAGAATGCAAGACAACTCAGCTATTTGTCAGATAAAACTGTTTATCGTTTTATTGATATACTATTATAGCGATGCTTTGCGTCTTTATTGTTACAAACTGGTTTCCCTTTTTTGTGAAAGTAAGAAGAAACGCCGTCACGGTTCACGATCCCTTTTCAGAACAGATGATGTGACAAACGGCGTTATGGAAATAATAAATACAGAAGACGGTTGTTGCGGCTTCCTAGACGATTTTTCGCAGTTTGTAGCCACATTATGATGTTCTGAAATCGCAGCCCCTGAAGATTCTTTTAAACGACCTGCAGGTATGCCGCCTATATTTTTTCGGCAGGCGACTCGGCTGGAGAGTTCTTATAGGCTCGTCCTCAAGAAAATGACCAGCTACCTCACACCAAATATGTTTTTGACATTTTCTTTAATTACGGCACATACCAACGTATGTCATCACCGCATATTTTTTACCTCTGATTTGTTTCCCGGTGTCAAAAAACGGTAGGCTATGCATATACTTCCAGAAGGACAAAATATACATACAGAAATGAGGAAATAAAACGTCAACTCCTATCTGGTTAATTATAATGAGGGGGCATCAGTCCGGCACAATTTGTTTCCATTGCGAGGAGTTGATGGTGTGCCGCGCTGTAAAGTTTAACAGAGCAGTACGACAAACTGTTTCTATTGGTAGCATTTGCAAAGGTGTAAATGCCGAAAGAAGCAGAGAAGTAACGAAGAAAGCTTCCAATTTTTCAAAAGATAGGTGTATTCACCAAAATTTATAAAGGCTACGCCTGATCAGGAGAAAAGGCGGCCGGCATCGGCATGCCGGATGCCAGCGCGGTATTTAAAGAAATCCAAACGCGGTCAGAGCACAATGCAGACTGTGGCCTTAGCTGTGCACTTTCACGGCATTAAGTGTTGTACGTCGCAGATTTGCTTAAGATATACAGGAAAATCCATACCATTTACCTGGAGCTCTAAGCAGAAGTAAACGGAGCACGCTGCCAAGGTACAACTTTGCTCGCACGTTGGCGTAAGTGGCTAGAAAGGTATGCCAAGCGCGTGTAAGATCAATTTGCTGACAATACTGCGACAGGGCACACCATGCACTGTTATCCAGAAAGGAACAAGCTTGCCAAAGGCAATCTCCTTTAAGATATCGCTGCGTTGCCACAAGCGCTAATATCAACATAGCGTAACCATTACAGCAGACAGGTGGGAATGGGACATCAGCCGAAATCAGTATCTTCAGCTCACAGGTCACCTATAAGTATCTTCAGGTCACCTACTACAGTTCACATATTCGTGCCTAATATTAAGGCTTTAACTAAAAAATAATGCCAGTATAATCAGTCCATTTCTCAGCATGCAGCCGACCGCGTCGAAAATTAATATATTTGCTAAAGTCAAGTTTTCAGTCTTTTACACTCTTACGTACATACATAGACACGAAAGGTTTAATGTCCCAAACATGTATAAGGGCTACAATTGGGACGCCGTAGCGGTGAGGCTCCGAGTAACGTATTAAGAGTAAATGTGTAGAAGAAATAAAAGTTGCAAAGAACATCTGCATAGCCCCTCGGAAGTCTTACGAGTGCGGCGCACAGTCGGTGCTGCGTTGTTTCCTGCATGCAAGGGTTGTTTGTAACCTTCGAGGTCCCGAAAGCCTCCATTTTTGCTCCGTGGCAGCGCTGGAAATGACGGGCACTCGAAGAGTCGCGTAGCACCCTCTAAGATCGTGGCTGCCCAATGGCGCTGCTGCATAAAAGATGGACCATAGATGCCGGCTTGCTGCCGTTCTATCTTTTGCTTCGTTTTTTTTTATTGCCCCATAAACAGTAAAGAACCAGACAAAGCATCACGCACAAAGTGGTCGTCCTTCGCTATTTCGGAGGCACGGTCACCAAAGAAACCCGCGCTGGCATTAATGAGTCAGAGACTTCCCGGCCACGCCCTCCTGTCCGCAGAGTCTTGCTCTTGCTCTTCTGTCCTCGACTTTCCTAAGCAAGACAAGCGGGCCGCGTTTGGTGGCTGTCTATGCCCATCTATCATCACGCGAGCTCTGGTACATTTGCCCTGTATTGTTCTCCCCTCGCAGTGGGACGCTGCTGCAGTCTGATGAGCTTTACCCCGAGAATTGCTCGCGAGTTGTTGGAATATTGCTCCGCTTTGCTGAACATATCATGAGCATTATTTATTGGGAATGTGTTGACTGTGAAAGAGATTTAGACATATACATGACATTTCTTGCAGGCGCCAGTTGCCGGACAAACCATCGCCGCATTAGTTAGTCACCTTCATAAATCTTTCTCCTGTGACCAGCTTTCCTTTTGTCACGCACCAGCTTTGTCCTGCGATTATTGCAGTGCTTGTCATGGCGATTTTGGCATTAGCATTATTGTACATGTGAACTCAGGATAAAAATCAATGCGGAGAATCTGGAACTCTCAGCAGGCGTTAATCTTGTTACGAAGGTTTTAGCGCCAATTCGCTTTTCGCAACTTCTTTTCATATTTTGGAATACTTCAGTTTACATCAATCTATGACATCATTCAGACCTCATATCGCTTAAGTTTCGAAGGCTGGATGCATACTAGTCCCCCCAGTCTGCGCTTCCGTTCTCTTATCGTCTACGGGCATTGTCAGGCTGTAGAAAAACAAACAGCTATATACGTATGTACAATGTTGCCCACTGGGGGCCACGGCTACCTTGCAGCCACCCTGCTGCAGCAAAGTTTTTTCTCTTGCTCTCCACTATCTAGACTACACCTGTGTCCGAAATCAATTCAAATTGCAATCCATTCCCAAACCTGTCACACAGAATACACTTCAGGTGAAGTTTATTATTTATTTATCTTTTTTTCTCACGGCGAGAGTTGGATACATAGCAGCGAAGCTTGTTTTGAAGAAAAAGCAGAAAATGTTCCTTGTAGCGTGACAAGTACCTCATCTGTGTCGAAGTTTGTCTATGCTAGAAGAATGGTTCGGTGCATGCTAAATTCCTATTTGTGTGTCCTATGCTTCAGCACTTCTCTGTCTTATAGAAAATTAAATTACTTTAAATGTTTTCGGAAAAAGGAAGGTATGGGTGAGAGCTAAAAGGTGTCGATGAGCAAATGTTATCTATATCACGTGCAATCTATGTGCTCGTTAAGTGTTGACTGCACGGACACTTCTAGAAATGTTTGCGTACGAAAAACTTAATTTTCCGAGTCTTAGCTCATTGTTGCCGTTTATGTTTTGCTTACATTCTGCTGCTGTCTGTGACTGTTGCTTTGATGACAAATGCGCGGTTACACATACTTTCCAGTAAAGCGGCCTTTTTGGTAATCTTTCCCTATTGGCTGGTAATAAAAAAATGCCAAATTAGACGACGTGCCTCTCAATTCAACATTCTGCTTCAGCGTTTCTTTACATTATGTGATGTTTTCCTAGAACGGAGCAGAGCTGTGTTTTCATTTTTGCACTTTTCTTGTGAGAAACGTGAGATCGCAAAAGTGCAAGCACGTAAAATAGAAACCATCGAGACAAAATCTTCCGTACCGTGGAATACTGTAGGCCTTTGCCAAACGGTCGGGAAAGAAGATGCGGGTGCAAGATGGGCTCAACGTCGCTTTTTTTCTCAATTAGAATTCAAATGCTTTTTGGCAAAAAACATACAGTAGACATAGACTCCAGAGAAACAACCTTTAGATTCTTCAGTGTAAATTTTCAGAACGGAACTCGGGATTCGGAATTTAGCGTAACGACTTTAAGAGAGGTTCAGTGGAAGCAGGCATTGATAGACCATCAAGAATTGTCCCATGGCGGTTCTCTGGAGCTTCTCTAGGAACCAGTCGCTTGCATATTTGCCATGCTTCAGTCACGATTCCACTGTCTTTCAATAAAACGTTATGCTGGGCGAGTTGGTTCATCGTTTAAAAAATAATACTTTTAGCGCAAAACAACTAAGAAAGAACGAGGAGAGAACAGAAGACGAAAGAGTGCTACTCTAGAATACTCTTGAGAGTAGCGCTCTTTCGTCTTTATGTTATGTCTTCGTCCTTTCTGAGCTGTTTTGCACTAAATGTATCCTTTTCTAACGTTTTTGTTTCTTTTTTTTTGGCGCCTTCTGTGAACCAAGGTACGAAAAAGTTATCGTAAGCGACAAGAGAGAGACTTCACGAATGGCAACCGCCTCTATACTTCATTAGAAATGGTTCTGTAGAGCTCCCATATTTTAGATATTTATGAATGCTAGGGTCCTGCCTATACCAAATAATACAAAAGGGCTGAAAAAAAAGCTTATATGGAGACATGATGCGAATAGTTTGTAGGGAAAGGCGAAAGTTTCTCTTGAAAATTATTGCCTACGTAGCTCCTCGGATGATTTAAATCGAAAATGGTGGATGAAAAATATAGGAGAGAACACTAAGTACGCCATGAACGCACCTTTTATTGAACTAAACCTATTGCCATCATCGAAGCCACACATTAAAAGAAGCCAAATACAGTCCATTTGTGCTCAGCTTTAAATTGCAATGCACGCGAGCACCTTTTTGACCATCAAACTGTCCGATAACCTACTAACAGCATGGAGTTCCGCTTTCATTCACAGCCAGTGCGAGTTTGATGATAGTGGAGATTCACGCTTCACTTATGGCTCAATAAAAGAAACCGAATTTGCTGCGCGTTGTGCCGAAAGTGGAAAACAATATTATCGGCAAATCAGCGCAGATTGGATGACGACCTTTTTGAGCTTTTGTGCTACTTTCTGCGAGGATGACTTGTTAGCTCATTTTGAATTCTTTTCTTAGTTCATGGAGCACTAAAGAATCCTAAAAATTCTCATTGTAAAAATTTTTCAATGAACTGAAGCTCCGCTACGAGAACAAACAGCACTTCAAGGAAGCCGCTGAAAGGAATGCATCGTCGTTTGAGGTAGATAATATTGATTAATCAATGTTCTAAGTATATATTATGCATATATACTTAAATGTAGCGTGATAGAGCTTACGAACTAAAATTGTCGTCCTGGGTTCCTATTAATTGAATTTTATTACTTAAAATATTTAGGTGATCTAAATTTGGACTTCTGGTAAGTGATATCAGCCTATAGTTACCGACAAGCAGTCCGCCAGCAGATTTTTAGATTTGGATCACCTTTGCATTCAACGAGACTGTTGGTAGGGTGGCGGTTTGAAGCGAATTGGTCAATAATGTCGCTATAAAGCAGGATATCTGTTCTGCTGACCTTGTAATGAATATCGCGAAAATTCAGTCGAGAGTGAGGAAATGACACAAACGCATCCTTTCTCTTCCAATGACTCTAGCTCAGTGGGAATATTGCGAAAGACTTGATATAAAGAGGCATGAATATAACTGAGCTCATAGCAAACGAAGTTTTCTGAGTGTGATTTTGTGAGCGTTATTTTCTTAATTACGTTAGCTTTTTTGCCTGGACAAATTTAGTTCTGGAACATCCTGACCGGCACCCAAGCCAGACGCAAAGAATCTAAGTAGTGCATTAAAAAACAAAGGATAAATCGCTTTCACCTAAGTGAAGAATCCGGAGTTAGTGAAAAATACGTTCCCTTCATTCTAGGCCGCTCGGAACCAGCACTTGTCGGCTTCTGTTGCCTTCATGAAGCTTGTTTTTTTTCTTTGCTTTCGCTTGCAACAATTTGCGGAGGACTAAAAAGCTTTCTAGGAAGACCATGTCCAAAGTAATGAACGCGAAAGCTACGATTTCCTTTGAAGCGTTCAAAGGCTTGGTTGTGAAGCACTTACGGCTAGTTTTTCGCCTGGTTAAGTAACAAATAACCCAGTTAGTCCTAAAAGCATTGAAAACAGGATCCGTTATAGAAACGGCTACAGGGATATGGACTTTATATACCAGTAAAAACATTGCGCAGCGGTCGCCTGAACGTTGCTTCGCACTGGTGAGCCACTGAATCGATGATACTGAGTGCCCCGTAAGGAAACAAGCCCGGCTATTCAGCACCAGTAAGGATTTCCGACGCGGCTAGTTGATACAAGATCATTTCTTAAAGGATGTGCGCTTCTAGTTGAAAATTGAAAGTTACGTGCACGCTTCTATCCTGTAGTCTCTACCCCATTCTTTTTTCCTGTGAACGTCTATTTAGCGCACAGCCTTTAAAAATAATTCAGCTCACTGCCAGTGGCACTGGCTACTAGCTACTAGACAAAGCTGAAACAGAGAGAGTGAGCTTTAAATTCTGCGCTACTTCAAATAACTTCGTTTCGAGAGAGCGGCTTGTCAGATGTTATGGTTTGATTTAGGCAGTTAGTGATTTCCTGCCTTTAAAATCTTAATTTTAGGACGAAGCTCTTGCTAATGCTCACTGTCATTTCTATGCTATTTTATTTCAGCATAGCTATCGTGGTTATAAGAACGGATGAGCAAGCATTACTAAATATGCGTTTTAAGAAAATAATGTGACTGGTAGCCGTGGCTGAGAAATTGATAAGGGAGGTTTGCTTTCACTCCTGTAGTTATTTTATCCTTGCAGGTTAAACGCAAGAATATTATTTCATTCGCAGAATGTACTTAGTCGACCTTTCTCACAAACCTCACGTTTCAAGTAATCTCTAATTTCCATGAAAATCATGGCCTACAAGCCTCGAAAGCCACCAGTGAAAGTGCCCAAAGATTCTTAGGACGAGTTTCTTTCTAATACTCTTTTTACTTGCCGCTACTGAGATTTTATATACACCTTTGAATGGTAACACGAAGAAAGTCTTCTAAAGTCAGTGTTTACTTCCTCGTTTCGTTGTCTTGGCTGTCAAAGTCGTGTGCACGAGCATGTGCAGTCCTTCCATTTTAGACTCGAAGGTACCGAGCAAGCTAGGACTTCTTGGTTCCTTATTCGTCAAGCGTAGCTTTGTCGTGCAATGACTTACGTACGCCACAACCGTAACGGATAAGATCGGTGAGGATCGCTACTGCGATCGCAAGCGCTCGCCATGTGTCAACTCATACGGCTCGTTACTACCGCACACGTGTGATGGCTTCAGAATTTCCGAAAGGGACATATATGACATCAAAGATGGTAGCCGACGTGGCCGCAACGAGACGGTGTGCGAAAGTACGTTTTAGATTAGAGAGTGGTGCCAGCGAGGTAAGCAGCAAAATAGGCGCAATCAACTGGCTTTCACAAAAAAATAAGCTATAAAAACGGATGCTGCATGTACCCGAGTTCGTGACTGCTTGAGGATATGTGAAACGAAGGATGTCAGTAGTTCATTCCGAACATAGGAGGGAGACCGGGTAGCTGAAGTCGGGTACGGCAGTGTGAACGACTGTCAAATCATGTTTGTGGATATGCGAAACGAAGGATGTCAGCGGTTCATTCCGAACTTATGTGGGAGACCGGGTAGCTGAAGTTGGGTACGGCAGTGTGAATAACTGTCAAAACATGTTCGTGGAATGGTAGCTGAGTGGCATCAGAAAGCGCCCTGAGGGGATCTTGTGAATGAAAAAAGGACTGGTGGTTTAGTTCAGAAGGCTTCTGAGTTGTAATGTTCTATAACCCCACCATGTTTTCTAAGCAAGACGCGGAGGTATTGCAGGAAAGAAAAATAAATTCAGCTGTTACCAGATGGAAACGGAATAAACGACGGGTGATCAAAGCTTGCATGCCACAGTATCAGGTACTACAAAAAACCTGCCCAATTTCAATTTCCTGCATCCAATAGTCATTTCTTTTCCGTTTTACTTTCTGGGAGAGGCAAAGTAGTCACGCTTCCCTGATCAAGTACCGGGTGGCACGGCTAGGCAAAAGATAAGGAGATTTTGGGTGTGAGAATAAAATAAAATTGAGAAGAAAGAATATTTAAAATCTCATTCAAACCGGTGCCTTAAAAAAACAGCTCTGCTTATAAAGGCTGGAAATTTATAGTTGAGACTGTTCTCATAAAAGCAGCAGTTATTAAATCTGCAAAAGAACTAAAAACCAGCACTAAGTGAATGAATTTTGACATTCTGCTGGAGTAGCATGCCCGGCCGACAACCAGGCAGACCTCTCCTGTTTCATTAAAGTCTTTCTCCTGTCTCTCCTCTTTGGCGTTCTCGACAAGTAAATTCACTGATAAAAAAGTCGCCTTTTCTGTTAATAAAAGTTATTCCAGCTCATGTTGCTTCCGTCATGGCTCCTTACAACGTATATCAAGTTTGGAAGGCACCGAATATTTTTAATAATAATTCATTTTGAACACATAAGCTGATGTTGGTTGAGATGGGGTTCCTTCCTTTACAAGACCGTATTGAAGAATAATTGCGGTAACCTGCGTGATTTCTTGAAAGTGTTTTTAAAACTGCGTACATATCAAGCAAAAAGAAAATATCAAGAATGCCGCGCAAGTACCAAGGTGAATAACAACGCCTCTGTAAAACCCATTTAAAAAATGCAGACCCTGCAATTCCACAAAGCACCTTGGAAGTAGAAAAATGCATGCACATTTCTGTACTTTATTAATTTGTGTTCTTAGCTTCCTGGTACAAGAAAATAAAGGATCCCAGACAAAAGGTGCTCCCCTGCGCCTAACTGAGTCCGAGACGCCACACAAACTGTACGCGGAGGAAATGGATTTATCAACTAGATATAAAATTTAAGTTTTGCACTCATATACGAGAAAAAAAGTAAAAGCATACATCAAGAGCACATATACAAAGCATGCATATAAAACAGCATACAAACAGGAAACAAAGGTCATAATACTGACAATATCGACGTCTTACTTGGCGACGCACAAACACATCTACACATAAAGAATGAAACCAAAAAAAAACTGAAATCGCCTAATGTATATCTTGAAAAAAGGTATATTTGATTTCTCAGTTAACAGAGTAAGTAAATTCAATAAGCCTACAGAAGCGTTGTTTCTGTCAAAGCACTCTTAAAAGCATGACGAGTGCCGTTGAAATATTGTCATAAGATTATTGTTAATCAATATTAAACGCCACTTTTAACCACACAGTTACACATCTGTGGTGCCTTCTTGTGATGAGTAGCAAAATTTTTCGTTTGAAGTGTTTCCATTGATCAAACCGAACAGTTAACACTGCCATAGAAAATCAACGTGGAACACTTTTGATGATAGCAAGAACGTTATGTGAAAAGAAATGCAAGAATGTCGTCGGGTGATCTGCGGATATATTGATTGTTATAGTGAAATCTTTCAGTATGTGAAAAAAATGGCCGCCATAAACGGTTTCTCGGTCAAACAATGGCTGTGACTCAACTGGTCTGAGCCAGGTACGGAGCGAAAGGCAGCCGAACCAGTTACCAAAGTGGATGCGGATACGTTGGCAACATTCGCTACCCCTTTCCTTTTGAGATACTCTTGTTGCTTGTGCTGCTGCTTCTCCAGACGTGCCTACCACTTTTTATCACTTTCATCAACTCGACGAGCCCGCTTTCGCGACTTATCTCTAGGCAACGCGGCTTCGTGACGCTGTCTGTCGTAGGGATCGCTATAAGCAGCCCGGCGCCTCCAATGTTCAGTCGAAGAACTCCTCCCGATGACCGGTTCTGGATAAATGTCTCTGCGCTGTATAGGTGGCGAGCGGTGGCCTTTATTCAATAAAGAGCGAATCACGTGGTTAGTCACGTCACACAACCGGTGAGGGCGAGCGGTTGGAGCGGCGGAACGAGCAGTAACAGCTGCGAAAAGTCACGTGGTATGACGTCAGAGCAACACCTACGGTGTCCGTCCAGTTAGAGGTCAAATCCAAGCGTCATTTTACCTTCAGCTATGCATGCAGTAAATGAAGCTTTTGCTCCGAAATGTTTTTTTCCAGAATTGTTGGGTATGACACTCTGCAAGCTATCGCCACGAGCTTCCAGCCCTTAAAAAAATTTTACGCCCATCCGTCACTGCGCCTCATTAGCGGTCACTGACCGAGGAGCGCTGCCTTTCAAATAACGTTTTTAGGCGTGCAAAACAGAGGTTCGGTGCTTACATTTCCAGCGCCGCATTTGTTTTCAATCCAAGGCACTCCAGCACGAGTATGTTTGTACAAGCATTGCACCGCATCCGACGCGGACAAATGTTCCCAGCATCTATAAGATTCCTTTAATCCGTTTGCGCCGTCTGAAACACGCTGTTTGCTGCCTTAATGCGGCACGGCCAACAGCGGGTTAAACATGCGATGGCCTTTCGCAGCTCAACATCTTTCATTTCTGTGACTCCCATCTCTTCTTATTAAAACATTGGACGGTCGATGGTATTTATCAGCAGCTTCCGACAACTGAAAGCGAAATTCCGTGTTTTACGAAGTTGATCTCCAGTTTAAACAACAGTAGCGTCGCCTTCTAAATCGTAATATGTCGTAATCAAGACTCTGAGGGCACATGACTGCCGCTCTTTTACAAATTATTCTGAAACTCTTCCTCTCTCTTAGATTGTCTAGAGCGGAAAGGAGGGTTGATTAAAAGAACTTTTCAAGATGCATTTCTCGGCACGTATCAGTAAAATAGCTATTGTTTAAATTCACACATGATAGGTGTAGGGAGCCTAAGTATTGTGGTTTATTTTTAAACTCAACGGCGCTGGCGCTGCACATATAACTGCAGTTCATAACAATTTTCTGCTATTTTGTTTATTTGGTCACTTTGGGTTTCTGTCGTTAAAATTTACTGCTGTAAATGCACGGGTACTATTAATTCACCATTATGTGGTCAGTTACCATTATCGCAAATGAAAGGTGTCTCGCAGGCTGTGCCTGCCACAAAGCTTTGCTAAAGAAACAAACAATTTTGGACCTTTAATCCCGTATTTAGGCTCTTGGTTTAGTTAACGAGGATACTTCCAGTGTACATTTACTCTCCGAACGAAGGGAACAAGCAAACAGTAAAAGGGAAGAGGCGAATAGCAGAAAAGTGTGGCTGCTGGAAAGCAGGTTAGCGGAAGTAAAAGTTTGGAAAAACAGGATCTTGAACCTGAAACTTTCTTTTAACTGTCACCGAAAATGCTTAAAGACGAGTCTCTTGGAATAGCATGTCGCCTGTTGGTCAGCATACGCACACAACTGCAAACGGTCGACGTGTATTCGCCTGCTTTGACCACTAATTTCCCAAGAGGCTGCGGACTACAAGCGGGAGACATCCTGGAAGGAAGTGATCTGGACATGGCGTTTTTATCTCGAAACCCCCTTTTTTTCGAGGCTTTCTGCCTGAGTTAAGCAGCTGTGGCAGTAGTAAGAAGGCCTCGAAGTAGAAATGTCCTCTTGATTCCGGTTTTTGCGTGAGCTGTCTTGGCCAGGCGAATATTTTTTTTGAGCGTATTCTAAAGCTTCGATTACAAGACTTTTGGCAGCGGGTTTAGCTGCACTCTAAAACGTTTTGTAAGGTCACTGTAAGCTTCTTTCAAAGAAGAAAAGGGCTCTAGTTGCCACTTCTCGAATGGGCCACTTCACCATTAAGTGCGACGTACAGAGGACTCTTGAAACATCAGTGCCGTGCGTGAAGAGCAGTATAGTGATTTCTTAGGTCTCTGTAGACTAGTATTGTTCAAACAATGAAGAGCAGGGGCTAAACCTGCAAATAGAAATAGAAAGGAAAGAACAGACGAAGCTCTCCTCCCTATCTTCAGCTTTCATGGCCTGATCCTTAATTCTTAGTTTCATGCCAAATTTCGCCAGCATTGATATCAGCACATAGTCTACTCTAGGGATAATATATATACAGCTCAAACAGTTTCATAATAAACCGTTCATTATTAGACAGGATATGTAATGAACCTTTTGTGTCATTGACCAAAGATAAATATCATGATAGATAACCGGAGTCCTCTTCTTTTTTGCTGCGATATTCGATGCCTTCAGATTTCATTGGTCAGAAAAAATTCCGAATTCTAGTACCGGTATAAATATCCCACACTATATTGCGTGGTAGTGAAAAGGTGCCGCAGTAAAAACAAAGCGAGCATAGCATTGCAAAGTGCATTCAATGAACCAACGGGTGAACGAGACTTTTTCCATATTTTTAACTTTAATAACGCTTTATTCAAATTATCATGAGAAATGGGCATGAGTTACAAAACTGTTTGAAATGTAAATACATATATTTATTGTGGGCATTTAAAAAGACCAACCGCTATGCTAAACGTTCTGTTAGAGAAAAGAAATGTCGAGAGGAATTCGGTGTTCACGCTTCCCAGGCGGCAGCAGACGTTACTTTGCAAGTTGCGTAGTGTTCAATGCAACAACTTCTTCACCACAAGTAATACCAAAACGACGGGCGGTATGCTCTCATGAGTTTATTTGCAAGGCTCTGGCTGGAACTACAACGCATCCGCAATGTTTTTAATGACGAGGAACAGGGATTTAAAGTTTTCTGTTTTTTTAACCGGCGATGCAATGCAATTTTGGTTACTAATGGTTTATTATTATTTATGGCTCAATATTGCTGTTTTGCATCTTGTCTTAGTTATGCTCACGTCGTGAAGTGAAGGGCCAGTAATTAGTTTGAAAGATAGGAGAGAAAGCTGAATTGGTTGACTTGTTGACAATTGCCTATTAGTAACGTATGCAATCAGGGCTGCGCCACTATTGTGATATGTAATGGTTGAACGTCGTAAGAAGTTTTATTGTCCAATAGTTAATTTGAAACGCTACTGACGATAATTTGTT
This sequence comes from Amblyomma americanum, assembly GCF_052857255.1. Classification (NCBI taxonomy): domain Eukaryota; kingdom Metazoa; phylum Arthropoda; class Arachnida; order Ixodida; family Ixodidae; genus Amblyomma; species Amblyomma americanum. The sequence continues at coordinate 157,986,351 of NC_135500.1, forward strand.
GCCCTACTCTGCTACCGATCTAACGTCTACATTTCAAAATAAGCAGCTCATTTCTGAACAGAAGCTCAGTCTTCAGAAGGTGTTGGGGTTACTTAACCCAGTGTTGCAAATTGCATACATACCAGGACTCCTTACATTCGCGGGTTTCTCTTAAAGAACGACTATCAGGGCAGAGGAAAACAAAACGCATTTCTCACTCGTTTGGAAAAACTGCTCCCCCCCCCCCCCCCCCCCCAATTATAGTACTCTTACCACTAGCGCAGAAAGCAGCGCAAAACAAAGCTCTAGACAAGACTTATGTGGCACAGTGAACCTACAGTAGCGACTTGAGAGTGCCATCAGAGAACATTTGCGGGGTATCATGCCGTCTGGAAATCAAACCTTAATGACCGAGACTCATGCCAAACGCGAGTGCCGATAAGGCAAAGGGAAACACATACTCCTTTGCAATATCGCCCGTAAAACTTGAGGAATTTAACGCTCTTGCTTTTCATCAGATATATATGAAATTATCGGCTCTTCACATATCAAAATCATCACGCACATGCCAAACACACTGCAAGACCGACACCTATACTCCCAATTTATATACTCTTCGAATTTTTCCGCAGCATAATTTAGTAGCGACGAAAATGTCGGTAATTGCACCTTTGAAAGCAGCACTTAGAAATAATCGCGAGACACGCAGAACTGGTCATAAACCTTCACTGCCAAAAATTACCTGCGCATATGCGATCGGCTCAAAAGAAAACTGTACATGACTTTAATCAATCATTCCTCTTGGAACAAACAGAGCGGTGGAACTCATCCCTCGGCTCTCATGTACTTACCAGCAGCCCTTCGAATTTCAACGCGAGATATAGAAAACACTAGACTCAGTTCTTGATGAATTGATTGACATTCAAGCAAAAATTATCGAATAGATTGTCTACGACTGCAGAAAAAGAAGCTTTTTACACTTGGAGTTAATAGGTAACAAAAAGTCTCCTGTCCAACAATCTTGTGTCCGTTTTATGTTACGATTTATTATTACCAAAAAGCTGCACCTTGCGCCTTGTCTTTCCGATAATATTTCACCAGCCTGAGCCGCCCTGAATCACATGGAAACAGGCGGCAAATTTTCGAACCCGCTTTTCTCTTGGTCCCATTCTCCAGGTCCTCGCAGAGAAGGCTCCTGATGAATTTTTATGGCACAAGGGCATCTGCGGCCAAAGAGTGCAAAGGCACAAGATATATTTATTCTACTCAAGATGGGGTCAAAGACACATTTCCCAAGCATTTCATCATAAATAAGCCCAGGTCCAGACTAGGGCCAAGCTTGTACCCTTTGTATCACCAGCAGGTACCGGCGGCTACAGTCAGCATTTCACGAAAATTCGGTGTTTTTCTCTACGCCCAATGTTGCAGTGTGAGCAGAACACGTAACACATGAGAACTGAATCTGCCGTTTGGCTCCGTGGTAACTTCCAATCGGCGTCTGAGTTCTGCTTAAGCTGGCAGTGCACTGCCGCTGCTTTTTTCGAAGCAGAGCCTAAGGAGGAGGCGACAGGGTCAGTTGATCGGCCGAAACACATCCAGACAAGCTGTGACATTCTTGCTTTCACGCATGACTCCACGGTTTGGGTCTCTCCTGTGGACATAACGTTACGTTTGGGCACTTTCCTGCGACCACTCTGCGTGATGCAGGCCTCAAAGCCCACATCCAAGCTGCATTGCTGGTCCAGCCAGCAGCTCAACACTAGTGATGGTGGGGAGCTGGCGCACAAAACCATAATAGATATTCTGCAATACAGTCAGCACTGGAAGAAAATTCTGTGCTTTTCTCTGCAGCCAATGTTGCGGAGTGAGCAGAACACGTAACACATGAGGATTGTATCTGCTGGTTGGCTCCATGACAACGACGAATCGGCGTCTGAGTCCTGCTTACGCAGGCAGTGCACGGCCACTGCGACTTCTTTCGAAGCATTGCTTAAGTTGGAGGCGGTAGGGTCAGTTGATCGGCCGAAGCACATCCGGACAAGCTGTGACACACTCTCTCTTTCATGCACTGTCCCACGGTTTCTGTCTTGCTTGTAGATTCAGAGCCACTATTCGGCACTTCCTTGCCAGCGGACTCTTTGCGTGATGCAAGCTTTACAGCCCGCAACCAAGCGGTATTGTCCGTCCAGCCAGCCACGCAATACTGACGATGGGGGGTGTTACAAAACACAATATATATTCGCAATGCACTCAGAACTCAAAAATGATGTGAGCAGAGCGTGCAACACCCCAAGATTGGACCTACCGAGAGGCTTCAAGACAACTAAGAATCGGCGTCTGAGTTCTGCTTACGCACGCAGTGCACGGCCACTGCGACTGCTTTCAAAGCAGAGCGCAATGTGTAAGCAGCAGAAGTTCATCGGCCAAAAGACGTCCAGAGAACCTGTGATGCTCACCTCTTTTAAGCATGGTTCCATGGTTTGTCTCGCCTGTGGGCTGAGCGTCAATGTTCTGCACTTTCCTCCCAGAAGACTCTGTGCCGAATGCAGTCGTAGATGCCCGCATCCAATATGTATTGTCTGTCCAGCAAGGTGCTCTAGACTAAGGATGGGGGGAGGGGGGGGGCACGAAAGCCCTATACATATTCGCCAGTACGGTCAGCAGCAAAAAAGATTGACGCGACGGTTTTCTCTTCAGCCAATGTAGTTTTGTGAGAAAACAAATAACACCTGAGGATTAATCTGGCGTTCGCTACATGACAACGCGTAATCAGCATCTCAGTTCTACTTACTCAGGCAGTGCACGGCCACTGCGACTTGTTTCGAAGCAGGGCATAAGGTGTAGCCGACAGAAGCTTATCGGCCAAAAGACATCCAGACAACTTTTGGCACTGGCCTCTTTCATGCATGGTCCCATCGTATCGGTCTCACCTGTGGGCTGAGCGTCATTGTTCGGCACTACTCCCGGCAGACTCTGCGTAATGCAAACATCGAATCTAACACCAAGCTGTATTGTTGGTCCGCTCAACACTAGTGATGGTGCGGGGTGGCCCACAAAAGCATAATAGACTTTCGGCAATACAGTCAGTATTGCATGAAAACTCTGCGCTTTTCTCTGGAGCCAATGTTGCTGTGTGAGCAGAACACGTAAGATATGAGGACTGAATCTGCCGATTGGCTCCATGACAACGAAGAATCGGCGTCTCTGAGTTCTGCTTACGCAGGCACTGCACAGCGACTGCGGCATGTTTCGAAGCAGAGCTTAAGGTGGAGCCGGCAGAAGTTGATCGGCCAAAAGACATCCAACCAGCCTTTGCCGCTCGCCTCTTTCATACATGGGCACATTATTTTGCTCTCGACTGTGGGCTCAGCATAAGTGTTCAGCACTATTCTACCAGCAGACTATTTGCTTGATGCAGGCGTCGTAGCCCACATCAAAGCTTTGTTGCCAGTCCAGTGATCCGCTCAACACGTAACAATGCTGGGGGGAGTACGGAGAAAAGCATAATAGATGCTCTGAAATACAACCAGCACTGACAAAAAATTCTGTGCTTTTCTCTGCAGCCAATGTTGCGGAGTGATAATAACATGTAACACGGTTGTATCTGCCATTTGGATCCATGACAACGAAGAATCGGCGTCTCTGAGTTCTGCTTACGCTGGCACTGCGCGGCCACTGCGGCATGTTTCGAAGCAGAGCTTAAGGTGGAGCCGGCAGAAGAAGTTGATTGGCCAAAAGGCAACCAGACAGCCTTTGGCGCTTGCCTCTTTCATTCATGAGCTCATTATTTTGCTCTCGCCTGTGGGCTCAGCATCACTGTTCAGCACTGTTATACCACCAGACTCTGCTTGATGCAGGCATCGAAGCCCACATCAAAGCTGTATTGTCCGTCCAGCGAGACGCTCGACACGTAACAATGCTGAGGGGAGGACAGAGAAAAGCATAATAGGTGCTCTGAAATACAGTCAGCACTGACAAAAATCTCCGTGCTTTTCGCGGTAGCCATTGTTGCGCTATTAGAACACATAATAACATTCGACTGAATCTGCCCTTCGACTCGACGACAACGAAAAATCGCCGTCTGAGTTCGCCTCACGCAGGCAGCGCAAGGCCACTGCGACTTCTTTCGAAGCACATCGCAAGTTTAAGCCGGCAGAACAAGCCGATCGGCCGAAAGGCATCAAGACAACCTTTGACGCTGGCCTGTTGCATACATGGTACCATCGTATCGGTCTCGCCTGTTGCCTCAGCGTCACTGTTCGGCACTTTCCCGCCAGCAGACTCTGCGCGATACAGGCGTCTAAGCCCACATTCAAGCTGTATTGTCGGTCCAGCCAGCCGCTCAACAATAATGATAGTGGAGGGGGGGGGGGGGGGGGGGGGGTTGGCTGATGTACCAAAGCTTAATAAGTATTCGACAATATAGTCTGCACAGAAAGACAATTCGGTGCTTCTGCCTGCAGCCACGATTGCACTGTGAGCAGACCACATTACACCTGAGGACGGAATCTGTTGTTTGGCTTCATGGCAACGAAGATTCGGCGTCTGAGTTGTGCTTACGCAGGCAGTGCACAGCCATTGCGACTTCTTTCGCAGCAGAGAGCAGGTTGGAAGCAGTAGAAGTTCGTCGCCCTAAAGAAATCCTGAGAACCTCTGATACTCACCTCTTTCAAGCATGTTCTCATGGTTTCTGTCTTGCCTGTGGCCTCAGCGTTAATGTTCTGCACTTTCCTGCCAGCAGGCTCTGTGCGTGATGTAGTCGTGGAAGCCCACATGCAATCTGTGTGGTCGGTCCAGCAATGTGCTCAAGACTAAGGATGGGGTGGGGCACAAAAGCACGATACATATTCGCCATTACCTCCCCCTATCCTGTCCCCTCACGTCTTTCATTTCATTTTTCCATTCTGCCTACTATCCTTTATTTCCGCTGCCCCAGCTCAGGTGCTTCAGTATCGATGGCAGATGCCGGGGCTGGCAAAAATCATTTCCTTCCTTTTTATTATTATTTTGATAAAAACCACTTACTACTACTACTACCCTGTGGCACTGGGGATCGAACCGCGCACCTCCCGCTTGCAAGGCGGATGCTCAGGCCACTAGGCCAGCGATGTGGTCAGAGAATGCCCCTGCTAGCAAGGAGTTGAAGAAGGTTTTTTTACCTTTCTAAAAGGACTGTTAGGAGAAGCTGAAGTTGGCTTGTATCAATGGACTGTCTTCTGTAAATTACAAAGGGACCACTCTTTTTGAAAAACAAAGCTCTAGTAACGTATAAAATTAACAGAACTAAAATAAAGTTTTCGTCCAGCCGAGAAATGCTCTCGGCGATTTATAATCAGTGACACTAGTTGGCACAGCATCTCGGATCGTCAATCGGTAGCTGCTGGGGGTGGTATTAAACGGTGTATACGGGCAGTTTTAGGTCGCGCTTCCAAGAAGGCAGAGCAAAACATCTGTGACTAGCTAATGTTGTGATGGACTCCACGCCAGCAAACACACCACTCGGCGTGTTCTTTTCACAGATGTACCAATACATTGAGGTGGATAACCGGCACTGCGAGGGCTATCGCTACTACATTTAAAAATGCCTCTAGGTTGCAGTCTCTACTCATCAGTCCTAACGGTGGATCAGAAATGACAGCTTTCGCAACGTTGGCTTCGCTTGCTGCCAACACTCTCGTGTCGTCGGCGCTCGGATAATTTTGGTATCCAGGTAGTTAAGCCTCCTCAATCTTCAGAAGCGTCGTATGCTCTGTGGGGTACACGTCGCTGAGGTGCGGGCCACGCGGAGTTCCTAGCCTGAACTTCGCTGTCATGATAAAGAAAGGGGCCAATAGTAACAATGGTGCAACCAAAGCGACGGCTGATAAAAGATGCTTCCAACACCCTTGCAGCGGTAGTTTTCATTTTGCCTGTTGCCAAACCAAACCACTTCTCTACAGCAATCATAGAGTCCGCGTTTTCGCCATTTTTCGGAGATTACATCACCAGAGAGTATTTAGTTTTAGCCAGTGGGGCAGGAAAAAGGATTTTGAAGTTTCATTACAAATCTCACAAGAATAAATCTGGATTTTCATGCCGGACAAGCGGCAACAAATGCAGGAAATACTGAACTATCGAATTTCGCTAACAACAAAAATGTAGTAGCGTTGTCTTCTGTGTGCCTTTAAAAAGCCTGGTGAAAACACTCTCATGCATGCATGCTGCCTTACACTTAAATTAAGGCTTGGATAGTTTTATTTCGACATCAGAGCGCAACACGGTCCATCAAAATCTTGATTTTTTACTCAAGAAAGTTGTTAATACGCCTCTAGTGATTAAAACACCTTTAAAAGAACGAAACAAACAGTAGTATTTCTTCAAGTATTAAATATCATGTCTGGCAAATTTGACAATAGAGCAATAATGCGCACTGCTGCTAGCGTATTGGGTTAAAAACCTCCACCTTGCTTTGCAAAGTGGAAGTTATTCCTCTCACCCTGCATAATCGCCACGCATAAAATGATAATGTTGGTGACTTGATTTGATTTTTTCAAGAGTGGACCCTTTTGTGAAGACATGAAGCATTTCAGGCTGGAGAAAACCGAACACAATGCCGGAGGGCTCGCATTATAGCACAAGCCACTGAAAAACAAAATACACCATTTTAACGTAATTGAAAACAGCACACAAAATTGGGGCCTGTTTCCGCTGTTTCACGTGCAGGAGTGTCGTCTGCACACAGTACAGCATTTAAAAACTAAGTTTTGCCATTATTACACATCCATAAATAGAATATACTATCTTCAAAATAATTAGGCTAACTGAAATAAAAAAAGCAATGAACGACACCTTAGCAAAGGTTAATGCTAGTTTCTAAACCCAAGGAAGTAAGAACTCGGTGAAAAGATTGGTAAGGAAACGAAAATGGAAATGAAGACTAAGAAAAGCAAAAGCAAAGGAAGTCGCCAGGAATAGTTTCACAAAAAGAGACGTCTTGTTCTAAGTACCGCTTTCCCGCGCAGATGCCATCCTTAGATGTATAGTTCGAGTTTGGCGCAGTTCTCATGACTGCATTTCAATGTGGACTAACTGAACTGTAGGGCCCTCCAGGTCAATTTGATGAAATTTCTTTTTTCTATTCCCTAGGAGAAAACCAATTATACTCTGCCTAACTCTTCCGATCCACTTCACTTCTTATCTACTCCTACCCTTCATTAGAGTGCTGTCCGTTCTTTTTTTCTTTCACTAGTGCACTGTATCCAGTTCGTTATCACCTTAATAGCAGCTCATTATCTTTATCCTCAACTTCTTTAGTTACTGTCAAGTTAGTAGACGTGTTTTTGGTAGAATTTTTATTTTTGTGCGCGTGGAAATGAAGGACTACGGAGCAAGCTCTGAACAGTTTTCTTTTCATTTTTTTTCTATTTGAGGAGCTCTGCTTTCTGTTGGCATGTACGAGTCTATTATTTTTCTCTCCTCAAGCGACGAAAAACGTCTCCAATTAAAAGGTTCGTTCAGAAACTTTCCGCTCAGTATCCATAAAGACTGTTTCCTCCATTGTACAATTTAATTGCCTCAACCTTTTTAGACCTACATGTAAATATCTGCAGGAGAACCCTCGCCTCCTTTGCTGGCACTTCAACTGCACTCATCCAGCTCAATATGTCTTTCGCAGACATATACAGAGATTTTTGACATTTCAGCGGTCTTAGCAGCATTTCTGCACGAATAAATCTGAGTAGCTAGTTCATTTAACTGTGCTAAACGATTCAGCCTGCGTTAACATAAATAATCAGTATGCACAACCACGCCGTGAAGGTTTGCCTGAAGTGTGTGTTTCATATATTGATTCGTTCCACCGCATGTTATACGAGGTTATATTTTTAACTTTTGCAGTTTTTATTTTTTAAACTGTGGGAGATATATACATGCGGTCTCTGAAGGGGGATTGCGCAGCGAAGCGGACATTTGATACACTGAGGCCAGAACGAAACGCGAACAACCAATGTCAGCAAAACAAAATAATTTATCTCTCTACTTTCACCTGTAGTGTACATCCTTTACCGCGATACATAAATCAAGTTAGCCTGATTCATGTATCTCGGTAAATGTTGCACGGATGTACATATTAGTATAACGGCTCTGAAGCAATATCTGGCAATTAAGCAGATAAGTACGGTATATGCGTACTCGCGTTTAATACTGGCCTGACTGTACCTCATATAGATCAATATTAAGCGATTACTTAAATAAAATTAACACAGCATCTTTTTTATTTTTGACGAACACAAAGCAGGCGGGTTCATTTTCACAGCGTGATCCATCAGTTCCGTACTGTTGTGCTGGAATCATCGTGCTTCGTAAAATTTGTGTCAACTTACGGCTTGACTATCATCCTGCCATGGGCTATTGTGAACGTGTAGTGTCGGAAACAATTATGCAATTATCCTATAAAAAAACTTGAAACTTGCAGTTTACATCAGTCACTTAGAAAAGAAGAAAGCGTCGAATGGAATGTGCAAGTACATTTTGGTAATAGGGGCCACAATAATAATAATAATAATAATAAATGTTTTTTGGGGGGGAAAGGAAATGGCGCAGTATCTGTCTCATATATCGTTGGACATCTGAACCGCGCCGTAAGGGAAGGGTAAAGGAGGGAGTGAAAGAAGAAAGGAAGAAGAGGTGCCGTAGTGGAGGGCTCCGGAATAATTTCGACCACCTGGGGATCTTTAACGTGCACTGACATCGCAGAGCACACGGGCGCCTTAGCGTTTTTCCTCCATTAAAACGCAGCCGCCGCGGTCGGGTTCGAACCCGGGAACTCCGGATCAGTAGCCGAGCGCCCTAACCGCTGAGCCACCGCGGCGGGTCGATTGTCAATACAGACTCGAAATAACTGCGAACGGAAGAGGATGGTAAAGACAGACTCGAAATAGCTGCGAATGGAAGCGCACCTTTCGTGGGAACCTCCATTCTATTCTTTTGTAGGGAGTTAGCGCGTGGTGCAAGGCGCGAGCTTTCTCGGCTGGGTGCTCACTTGATCGCGCCCCAAGTCGGAAGCCCGTCTTGCCCCTACCCCTTCCTCCTTCTGGGCACACTATTCTTTTCGCACGCTTGATGACTACTTCTGCACTGACGACGACGAAAACCTTTGCTGCAGCAAGGAATCTTTGTGTTAACAGGCAGCGTGTAAAAAAAAAATCGCAGCGCACACGCCGCCGCTGCGCTTCGTTTTCACGCACGGCACCGCAGACAACGCTCTTAACGGTGAAAGCGACAGCTGAAGAAACGGCAGACAGCGCGTAGCCCGGAGAGGTCCAGACATAATTATGCGGTTGCTGTACAAAAGTGTTTTCTCTGTTTGTGTCATTACAAGAGAGAAATAACTGCCAACCATTTGAATACTCAATCGAATGGACAGCCCAACTGAGTAGAGATGTTAAACGTCGACAGGTGCGGTATGTTCCCTTTGGTCATTGATTGCAACCACTACACAAATAGGCTGACCTAGCTCACGTCAGCAGCCCCGAACTCCACTTGCAGGGCGCCATCTGTCCAATCAGAGCCAGTTATCTTTGCGTTTAATCGTTCTTCCTCTTACGTCTAAGATCCTCCTCAGGTTTGTTTTCATACCCTTCAGGGCTTCAGTTTTGGTACTAACCTGTTCTGTTTATGCAGCGATGCGTAGATGTAGAGCGTCCACCTCGCGTGCAAGTGGACCGGGTTCGAATCCAGGAGCAGCGTAATATACCAACGGGTTTGAAAAAAAGAAAAAAAATCCGCGTGTGGATGGAATTGCATAACCAGGCCTGAGGTGCTGCCTGATCTCGGTGACCATAACCGACACCGCACTCCCTCACCAGAACAAGATTTGACCACCCTGGTGTAGTACTTGGCCAGAACCTTCTATGAACACACCAATTAACCCTCAGCCTTCAGTCTCCAGCGGCTGCAGAGCAGTGACCACGGGGTTGGTCAGACCTCTGACGCAGCGGAGGGCGCTAAGAAATTCTGGCTCCGGACAGGCCACCATTGGAATCGGAACCTGCCAACGTTTAACGCTAGAACTTTGTCTAGTAAGGCTAGCTTGGCAGTGCTGTTTGAGGATCTAGCGGGAATTAAATGGGATGTCATAGTGCTTAATGAAGTTAGGAGGACGGGTGAGGCGTATACAGTACTAAAGGACGGACACATACTGTGCTATCGCGTATTAGCGGATAGACGAGAACTAGGTGTGGGATTCCTCATTAATCAAAATATAGCTGGCAACGTAGAGGAGCTCTATAGTATTGATGAGAGGGTAGCAGCCATTGCAATTAGGCTCAATAGGAGGTACAAGCTGAAAGTGGTGCGGGCCTACGCGCCTACATCCAGCCATGATGACCACACCATTGAAAGTTTCTATGGAGACGTGGAAACGGCAATGAGTAAAGTAAAATCACACTACACTGTACTGATGGGCGACTTCATTGCGAAGGTGGGCAAGAAGCAGGCTGGCCACCACGCGTCAGACGACTATGGAATAGGTTCTAGAAATAGCAGGGGAGAGTTATTAGTCGAATTCGCCGATAGAAATAATTTACGAAGTATGAATATCTTCTTCCACAAACTAGAGCCCCAATTGTGAGACTAAAATTAAATCGACTTCATACTATGCGTTCAACCTAGCATCGTTCAGGATGTGGGCGAGTTCGGAAAGGAGCGTAAGGTCTCGAATTAGCTTAGACTTGAAGAGGGAACGGCACAAGCTAGTCAAGAGGAAGTACGTTAGCGAGTTAATGTCGCTGCAAAACAGATATTCGGCTTTAACTGAGGAAGACGACCTTCATGCTCATACAATGAGCGATATTCTGACGGTCATCACGACGGAGTGTGCAGTTGAAGTAGGCGGTGGGACAGTTCGACAGGATACCGGAAAGCTATCTCAGGTGGCGAAAGATCTGATTAAGAAACGCCAAAGCATGAGGGCGTCTAACCCTTCGGGGAGAATAGAACTGACAGTGCTATAGAAGTTAAAAAATACGCGCAAGGTAGCCGACATAAGGAAGTTTTATATGAAGAGAATCGAGCATGCTCTAAAGAATGGAGGTAGCCTAAAAGCGATGAAGAGAAAACCAGGCATAGGTCAAAAACCAGATGTATGCGTTAAGAGACAAGGAGAGCAATGTCATTAGCAATATGGATAAGATAGTCAAAGTAGCCGAAGAGTTCTACACAAATCTAAAGAGTAGCCAATGTAATCAGAGCGGTAATGAGAGAGACAGTAGCGTACAGCAATGCGTGATCCTCCCAGTAACAAAAGAGGAAATAAAGAAAGCCTTTGGACCAATGGAAAGCGGGAAAGCAGCTGGGTAGGATCAGGTAACAGCAGATCTGTTGAACGATGGAGGAGAGATCGTGCTAGAAAAACAAGCCACCCAGTATACGCAATGCCTTATGACCTTGACCGTACCAGAAGCTTGCAAGAATGGAAAGAATATCTTAATTCATCAGAAGGAAGACGCCAAGAACTTGAAAAATTTCAGACCGATCAGCTCACTATTCGTTGCCTACAAGGTATTTACTAAGGTAATCGCAATTAGAGTCAGGGCAACCTTAGATTTTAATCAAACAAATGATCAGGCAGGCTTTCGTAAAGGATGTTCCACAAGAGGTCATATTCACACTATCAATCAAGTTATAGAGAAATGCCCAGAATATAACGAACCTCAATATATAGCCTACATTGACTACGAGAAAGCATTCGACTCAATGGAAACCTCAGCAGTCATACAGGCATTGCTTAACCAGGGTGTAGAAGAGCCTTATATCAAAATACTGGAAGATATATATATAGCAACTTCACAGCTACTATAATCCTCCATAAAGTCAGCAATAAAATTCCAATAAAGAATGCCGTAAGGCAGGGAGACATGATCTCGCCAATGCTAATCACTGCTTTTTTACAGGAGGTATTCTGGGGCGTGAAATGGGAACAGTTGGGAATAAGAGTAAATAGAGAATACCTAAATATTCTGCGATTAAATGATGATATTGCCTTGCTGAGTCACTCAGGAGGTGAACTGCAAATTATGATCAATGAGTTAGACAGGCAGAGTAGAGTGCAGGGTCTAAAAATTAACATGCAGAAAACCAAAGTAATGTTCAACGGTCTAGCAAGAAAACACCAGTTCACAATTAGCAGGGGGGGGGGGGGGCTGAAAGTGGTAAAAGAATACGTCTACTTAGGGCAGGTAGTGACAGCTCATCCGGACCATGAGAGGGAACGAACTAGAAGGAAATGAATGGAGTGGAGCGCATATGGCAGGCTCTCTCAGATCATGAATGACAGTTTGCCAATTTCCCTCAAGAGAAAAGTGTACAACAGCTGTCTCTTACCGGTACTCTCCTACGGGGCAGAAACGTGGAAGCTAACGAAAAGAGTTCAGCTTAAGTTAAGGACAACGCAGCGAGCCATGGAGAGAAAAATGATAGGTGTAACGTTAAGAGACCGGGAGCGAGCAGAGTGGGTGAGATAACAAACGCGGGATAATGCCATCCTAGTCGAGATCAAGAGAAAGGGATGGGCTTGCGCAGGGCATGTAATGCGAAGGCAAGATAACCGCTGGTCCTAAAGGGTAACGGTGTAGATTCCAATAGATATTAAGCGCAGCAGAGGGCGGCAGAAGCTTAGGCGGGCGGGTGAGATTAAGAACTTTGCAGGCAAAGGGTGGAAGCAGCTGGCTAAAGAATGGGTTAATTGGAGAGACATGGGACAGGCCTTTGCCCTGCAGTGGGTGTAGTAAGGTTGATGACGATGATGATTATTATTATTTGAAGTACAATTCACAGCCGCTGAAAAGTTCAAACGGCACTTCGGTGTGTACATTTCACGCCGCCGGCCCTCCTTATATTTGTGTACACGAGCTTGTGAAGCGTTGAGATTTTGTTTTCGGCTTTCCACGTTTTCTGGATAAAAAGAAATATCTATATTAACTAATAACTGCCATGCACCGAAGTACGTAGCCGGAACTGGTAGTCTTCATACCGTACGTAGCCTGTCTTTATTAGGTGTGACCATGCAATAGGTTCGTCATAATGCATGGCTATAATTAATAGGCGGGTCGAAGGCATGTTGTTGTGGGCATTACAATATTGACATAGGCGCCCGACCGGGAGCTTAGATGTGCTTAAAGCGTTTTCGAGTTCGGTGCTTGGCCGCCGCATTTCATGAGGATCGCCTAAAAGTAACCGGTTTTAATGTTTGAGCGATTCAAACTGTTAATTTTATTTTTATTGCGTTATTTTGAGCAACTATTTGCGGAAGTCCGGTGGTTAACAGGTAATTCCCTTATAGAGAGAAAAGGAAGAGAAATTAACTCGTAGCCATACGCGGCACACTCTCCCTATGACTCTCCCCTTAATCTCCACCCTTCGCATTACCGCTCACGCTTTTCCAGCTACAACTACATCGACACACAACCTAAGCACGGGCGCCTAAGTTCTGGGCTGTAAAATTAGCCATGCTAACCATCTGAGATTCCATGAGGTCTTTCTTGATCTGCGTTGGACTACAAAGCGAGCAGCGGACAACAGCGCTTAAGCTTCCCTGCTAAGTTTAAACGTGCTAGAGTGTTCTGCAGGGGTGACTCGCAAAAGTCGCACATCTAGTTACGAATGTACACTCAGCCATCAGGACAAGAAGAATTTTCTACGCACTGCCATTTATGACTCTTTCATACGAAAAAGTTGGTCCCCTCGATATAATCCTCAGGAATAGTCAGAAGTTCCAATAGCGGTCCGAAACCAAGCCGCTTCCAGTGAGGTACTGCGCGAAGCTCATTGTCTTCAGTTACGACTGGAAGCATTGCATGTGCTGGTAGTGCAGTTCATCAGGCTTTGAAAAATATTAGCTGATCGATCACTAGTCTTCTGCCTGCATAACAGAAATGAAAGTAATTTCTTTGCAGCCATACGCGCCATAGGACAGCCTCCTACAATCAACAAGTGCGAGCAGAGTCCTCTACGTTCGAGCTGAAGATATAAAATGCCGCCTAGTTATGACATACGCTGAAAAATGACCCCTACCACGGCGGTTACGAGATCTCTGCGATCTGAACATCTTACCAGTGACTATGTGTAGGCCAAGGCTATGTTAGTAGATCAGAGCAATCGCCTTCTGCCGCATTTGTGATCCTTAGGCTCGTATCAACTTGGGCAGGTCGCCTTCAAGGAATGGTGCCATCTGTACTAGCAGAATCAGTAACCATTTCAATGTTTTGTAGACCACTTTCTCTGTTAATGACTGTAAACAACTTCCGAGCGTTCATGACACTGGTAGTGGTGGCTGCAGCAGCGTTTATTAAAGAAAACTAAGAAGGCCCTCAAGAGTGATCTCCTACCCCTCCAGGAGTCCACGAGCCAAGACCTCAGGGTGAGCTGTGTTCACAAGCTATTTTTGGCCGACTGCTTGAGCTACCCTCAGAAAAACATCCCATGAGTAGGGGAAGAGGTAGGGCGGAGAGAGGGCTACAGTGATGAATTAGGGGCCATTCCAACCGGTAGTGACGAAGGTGGCTTTGTCGCGCATGTCCGACACCGGACTTTCTTCCACAAACGCAAAAGAGATTCACGTTGTGCTTTCAGTTGCTCTCCCAAGTGCAGGATTCTTGGATGTACGTTTTAATTGTGAGGACGCTATGTGATATTTCAAGGCACGGTTGTGGAAGTACTCATGATATCGGTCCTTTCAAACTCCGATGCGTAGCAAATATTGTCTTCGAAAAATTGTCTATCGCTAGCATCGAGTAGTTAAAACTGCCACTGGAAGCCAATGGAGAACGTTTGTCACGACTGCAAAAGTGTTAATAATAAAAATATGCAGGTCTGCCGAGGACGGACCTTCGGATATCATGAGTGCTATAGTTAAATGTTACGAAATATAAAGAAATCGTATATGTAAACTACTTCCGCTTGAAAAGTGCGCTTTTCCAAAAAATTCTTGCTATATCTGAAGTCGGATCTCTTGGTAACATAGCAGCGGTATCTCCAGCTCAGGAACCTCTCAGACATGTACCACCCAAACAGAGTTCCAGAGGATGATATTTTTGCAAAGCAGCTTGTAGTACAGCAGTTCGCTTCCTTTCGACCGGTTCTACGCTTTCCTTGTCAGACATGCGGAATGTCACGAGAGAAACCCACTCTCCCGCAGCGCCCAGGCACTGACTGTGCCGACACGCAGGCATGGCTGGACGAAATTCGTCGCTTGGCGTTAACTACGTGCTCATTCTGTGCCGATGTCGGAGACTTAACTAATTTTCTAGTGGCGTTTCTTTGTTTTTTACATGACCACGAGGCATTTCCGCGCAGGCTGAGAATGTGCACTGTGTCTCTAGACAGTGTAGCTAATGTGCTGTTTCCTGAAAGTACGCCAACTAAAAGGCTTGGAGCGATAATGATCGTACAGAATTTTTAGAGCACTCACTGCTGCTGGATCAGTGCTATGTGGCAGTTTTTTGCTTTTAGACTATGCGCCACAAGCGCCGCAATAGCTGTCATCAATCGCAGTTTAATCTTGACCGGACCTCAACGCAACTGTTTATTAACCCTTTTGAAGAAGCAAAATTCTTTTCTCGAACAGACGATTTTTTTGCGTCAGATCTATGCGAAGGGATTATGCAAGTATCAAACACTACAGTTCTGATAAATATACAAGGCAAACCGCACTCGTTACACTTTCCATGTTTGCATCGCAGCGTATGTGTACGCTTCCAAGCCCAAAGCTTTACCACGCGTTAGCCTGACTGGAAGGACAGACCCGTAGATTCATTAACTAACACAGGCCTCTTTTTGTTGCGGTTGGTCGGTCCCATTTAATGAATCGTTGTACAACAAGCGCATGCTAACACAGGAATGTAGTCGAGATAAATGATACTTTCTTTTTTTCTATTTCTTGCGCACCGTAGGAATAGGAACGCTACCCTAAGCCAGCAGCCCTAGTAAACCAGTGCCAAACAAGATGCAAACATTCGTCGGGATGTTTCTGTAAGTCGACAGTAACGCGGGTTTTCCGCAGGTCCATCTTAACATGGTGCACACTTCTCTATTTCTTTCCATTCGATGTGGTGTTGTATATTTGTTGAGTTCCTTGTTTCTGCGCTTAACTGATCCGTGTGACAATTGCACAAATTACTTGGCAATCTCCAGAAATTCTCTGCGTGATCAAGCTTGAACAACTTGTTTGCAGAACTGGTCAGGTTTTGATTACCTTCACAGCGGGCAAATGAGTGCGATGCTCAAGTGTGGTCAGTACGTCCGTGTAAAAATTAAGAATAAAAAGAAAAACTTTTTCTACGCTACTGATAACTGCAAATTAACGAAAATGCTATTAAAACCTACGACGTCCATATTTTTATTCATATTATTACGAACTGCGAGTGGCTCCCTCCCCACCTCCCGCCCCTCAGGATTCACAAAAGCGCCAACCGCGCGTTTATCTTTGTTACTTCGTCGCATTTTTTCTTTATTTCTTTCTTTCCCTCTCTACTATTTGATGCCTTTGGCTCGATGAGACTGGAGCCATCGACAACGGGTAAACATTTCTTTCACTCAAGCAACAGTTAATATTGCAGCAAGTGGAAATGCAGTCCAGACTTCATAACTCCCAGATGCATGAGCAGAAAATAAAAGCGAGAATTTGCATGTCTGTGCCGTTTTTCTTGTGGGCCTGATAAGTAGTTCCCGCTTTCAGAGAGCTCTCTAGAGTGTCAGTTATCCCTACCAGGATCTGTGCACCACAGTGGCCAGAAAAGGAAGTTCGCTTTTCCGAGCAGCCGCCGACAACAACGGTATCCACAGAGCGAGTCTTAGTGTGTTTCCTTTTCGTCTGGGCGAAAAAAATGCAATACAAAAAGAGGAGCACTAGTAGCTGAATGAATGCCAGCGCAGCTACAATAAATTTCGCAGTGGTGGGGACCTTGTCAACCTAACGCAACTGATGTCGGCGTCGAGGCGAAGTTCGAGACGTTTGGTTTGTGCTGTTTGTTCTACGATTCCTTACATTCTTCCCTTACTTGCAGTAGCTTTTCTTTAACATTCCTGCACATCAAAATCTCTTGTTCGAACTCTGCGGCCGGATTCCTTGGCCCTTACCATTTGATTCAATCCTTGGCCAGCAAACTGCCGCCGCCTTGCTAATTAACAATTAAAGCTATAGGACAGGGACAGGGGAGGGGGGGTAGGGGCCCTGATGTCTCACAAAATAGCGCCAGTGCAGAAAAACGGCACACGTGGCTTCTCGCGTTTTCAAACTGAATGGAGGTGCACAAATAAAAAACAATGTTTCATCTTCTCGCGTTTTCAAACTGAATGGAGGTGCACAAAAAAAATACAATGTTTCAATAAGTATTGAAAAGAACGAAAAAGTGTGCAGGAGTAATACTTTGAGTTAGAATCAGGAAAGCTGCATGAAGATGAAGGACATATTGGTCATGTGTTTTCAGCTATCACGGAACGAGTATGCGAGTGAGCATATGTGTCTTCGGCGGCTAAGAATCCAGGTAATACGGAGTCAATGTTGAAAAGACTTAAAAAATATGCTCTAAAACATAGCTGGCTTTGGATGAAGAATAACTACCAAAGGAAAATACCATTAATATAACTAACCGAAGGCATAGATGACTACGTAGCTCTACTGAATGTTTCATGTGCCTGCCAAAAAAATGCACTACACTCTGAGTGAAACAAGACTGCAATTTCACATTCAGCTGCCTGCTTTCTGAAACTTGCAAGCTAGGTTTAATAGACAAATTTTTCTCACCCCAAATTGAAAGCTCCTTCGGCTCACGAAAACAATTACAATTAGGACAACAGATAAGCAGTCTTGGCGAAAACAGTAGGGAAATAGCCTGAAACTCGAAAGGCGGCATAGAATCTATGACGCTTGCGCTGCGGAAGTGTTGGCAATGAACGTGAGTCACAAGCGGTGGGATGAAATTCTTACATACATGACGTTAGCCTACAATAATGCTGCTCTAATAACAACTGGCATAATGCCTTACTATCTTGCCTGTGGACGCTAGGCTACACCAGCACTTGACGCTTTGGTGACTCGCGTTGGCGATGATTTTTCTGACGTCGTCTCACTCGTGCAATGGACGGTGGAGGTCACCAAGTACAATATTCTCCTCCCCTCTCCCCCTACTCCCTCGTCCAACAACAATCTGCAATCTAGTACGCAAGCTAGCGCGTTAGACAATCCACCCTCGTGCAGTGATACTGCGTCCCGTACGTAATAGTGCTTGAGAGCCATTTCACAGTTGAAACCCTCGTAGATTGTAGTTCATGGCAGTGAGGCCAGAGTCACGTATCATACGACTTCGTCATTCTAGTGTCTTCCCACCGGCATGAACAACAGATGTCCAAGACGAGCGCTATCTGGCGTGACTGACAGCGACGACTACAGCTCCGTCGATTGTATTGCGATAAGCTCGTAGTAGCGTCATGTCGTTTGTGAAATGCGGCGCAAGATTTCGTATGTTGCAGGGTGTCCGCACAAGCGGCTGCTACGCGCAGATATCATAGCACACAGTTCCAGTATATCATGGATCATAAACCTTGCCACAAAACGGACATAAGAGCCTCGTTGTGTTACAATGACAAGAATAAGGCCTAAAGAAAAAGTTTTAAACCTTCCATCTTCCAAAATTTTTGCTATGACAACTGAAATTCATACTTTCGAGGGACAAATTTCGGTATTAAAATGGAAATAATCACGAAAATAATTGCTATACGTATGTTCCCGGGTAGCCAGTACGTGAATGTGAACGACTTCGCTCTCGGCTCGATTTCGAAAAGCAATAAACCAGTTTCGAGGCTCAAGCGAAGATCCGAAGTGCTCAAGAAATGGCTTCATAGACAGCCCAGAGGTTCATGTGGACTCTCACGAGTCTGTGAGAGTCCGCGTGACTTTAAGTATTCGTTTCAGGAAAAGTTGCCATTGCTTGCTCACAGCCAGCTCTTTCTGCGCAACTTTCTTCGTGAGACAATATTTAGGAATCACAAGAAAGCCCCTATGGCAGAACATCGTTCTTCGTGTCCAGCATAGTGGATCCAACTTCGACATTTCCTGTGCCGTTCGAACGAACAGGGATGAAAACACAGAACGCGTCACTCCGCCGTAAATACTGCATCTCTGACGACAGCAACACGAACATAAGAATGGTCTCTGGGCGGAACTCCCTGTTTTCCTAAGAGCAACAGTAAGTAGAGAAAAATTAAACGAGAGATGACTTCAAGACAAGGCGCTTGCCTACACGACCCATGGCTGTCGAAGCATTGTGGAACAACAGGGGGCACCGAACGAATGGGAGGGTCTTGAGTAGAGGTGCCGGTGACGGCTGTTGGACAACGAGCGCTGATGAAAAACGAGACGAAAAGAACTAAACATATGCTTAGTCATAAGAAAAGCTAATAATCACAGTACCTTCTTTCTCTCGAAAGCGCAGGAGAAACCTCGCCAGAAAAACAATGAAAGGAGCGGCTTACCGCTTTCACCAGATCCTTTTCTTTTTTGCGTAATTAAATATGCCTGATAATTTTATGATCTAAAAAAAGGAACGCACCGCAAGAGGACAATTGTAGTAAGATATTAAAAATCCTCATCGCCAGCTTCGCTACACCTGGATATATTCGCAACAGATGAATCGTCGTCTTCCAGTAACTTCCATGTGCCGTTGGCCCTTGATCCCACTGTCTGTTTTTCCAGCGAATTTCCTGACCTCACTCCTTCACAATAGTTCCAAGGCAAACGTGCCTACTTGGGACCTGCATCTTTCTGTCTACACACGTACATATATTGAATATACAGACTGTCCTTTGCTATTGACTAAACGCCTAACATAGTGTGCCGCAGTCTAAAGAAATAAAGGAAGAGTCAAAATTTATCTAGTAGGCAGAGCCTGCGAAACGATCACATGGAATGGTAGAGTTGGCACCAGAAGCAGCAAATAAATGGCATGCCACGTTTGCATAAAGTAGGAGTATTCATTCCACTTTCGCACGACTCCACCGTTTGATTAACCTGTAAGCCCGTAGAGCGATTTCTTTCTTAAAACAAAATCATAAAAACCAAGATGTGGGGAGCAACTTGAAACGAATGCACGGCATTGAAAACCGACTTTTGAACACTTGAAAATTGGCATTAAATGCACCACGCATATTTTTCTTCAGGTGCAAAACAGGAATAAAACACGTTTTTTTTATTACCTCAAAAAGAATACCCTTCAATATCAATCTTCAGTAGTTCAGGCGGATATGCAGATAAAATTATCATATTCCTCGAACGAACTTCTTCTGCTACACCGAGAAGGTGATCTTGGAAACCAACGAATTACTCAATCTGTTTCCAACACGGAGTCACTTCGGCTGCATGCGACACTACATGCAACAACATTGATTGAAGTATCAATGCAACAGCTCTGTTCCACAGCTCTGTTCGACTGTACATGCGCAAGCTTAAGAACGCGTTGTTCTGTGAGCATGTGACGAAGGTTTCTAGAGACGTTTCCTAAATGTGACCAGTTTCGTTCGTAGCTGGCGGCTGATGGTAGTACCTACTGCAGACGGCTTGCCGTCTGGTTTTTTTTTTTTACAATGCCTTCCTACTAGGTAGATGGCGCCACATGCTTCGCAGACTCCCAGATATCTGTCCTGGGCCAAACCTTTATGGACGTCCTCTATTTTCCTTGACTGGAAATTAGTTAACTGATGTCCAAAGGAAGGCGCCCTGCACGCTGAGATATCCCCTCAGAGCACCATGTAGATGCTTACCTCTGTACATCCCATCCACAAAATTATCAGCAATATGGCCTATTCATCAACGTTCCGCGCCTGCCGACAGTTTCTTTCGGTCGAATCTGTTTCTCTCTCGTGAGCGTGGAGGTCACCAGGTTAGCTACCGGTTCACTTGTAACGCAACAGAAAGCTTGCCAAATGTCCCACAGTAAAGCCTTGTCATTCTCCAGCGAAGATACAGCTGACGAAATAGGTATAATGAGCTGCAGGCAACTATGCAAGCATTTCCAAAACTGTTCTCGTCGAAGATCGCTTCTCGCACGTTAGGTTATTACTTTGAAGTAAATTAATAGCATAGTCCGAATGGTTTCTTTGTTTTTCAGCAGACGCTGGGATGACAGTCATACGGCCTTATTTTGTTTCCCTCGGAAGCTTTACAGTCATAGGCGTAACGCTGTTGCATTTTCAGCTCTTTAATCTATTCAAGCGCTCAGTTCAAATAATAAATTGGTGTTTTTACGTTCATCTCGAGGCATCTATCTGACGGCGCCTTCAGCTTGCATCCTCGAAGCAAGAACGTTTGATTGACGCTATCAGACACAGGTGACGACTAGTTCTCTCCAATCTGTAATCCGTGTACTGAGAAATATGACTCAGAAATTTTCAACGTTGTTCGCTTTTTTACCACTAGAATAAAGAAAGATTTTTTTCTCCGCAATTTCAGTGTTTTTTTTCAGCCTTCCCCTGATGCGGCGAATGTGAGCGCTGGCTGTTTTTTCTATGTTTAACCGATTTACATAGTCACCTTGGCCAATTCGCGCTTCGGAGTCTTCGCGCGCATGACATCCTCCCACGGGTCATGAGCACGAACTTCAGGTCTCGGTGACGCTCGTGTTTTTGATCAGTGCCTCGCTTGGGCATTTTTAGAGCCCTAACTACAGATCAATGCTCTTTGACACGCAACTCCTCGTCTCCAAAGCCTACGTGCCGGAGGCGGGGAGAAAGGTCTTTTCTTATGGGAATAAAAGTTGTTCAATCAATCAATCAACCAGTCATTCAATCAATGAACCAGCCAATCTTTCAATCAATCATTTCGTTTCGTTTCGTTTTAATGTGGTTTAACGTCACAAAGCGACTCAGGTTATGAGAGACGCCGTAGTGAAGGGCTCCGGAAATTTCGACCACCTGGGGTTCTTTAACGTGCACTGACATCGCACAGTACACAGGCCTCTAGAATTTCGCCTCTATCGAAATTCGACCGCCGCGGCGGGGATCGAGCCCGCGTCTTTCGGGCCAGCAGCCGAGCGCTATAACCACTCAGCCACCGCGGCGGCTGTAATCAATCAATCAATCAATCAATCAATCAATCAATCAATCAATCAATCAATCAATCAATCAATCAATCAATCAATCAATCAATCAATCAGGGTCATGTCAGCGTCTAGTCGATCGGCACCATCGTTCGCGGCCGGCAGAGATGGATGAAGAAACAACTGCGCGCACACAAACCGACATTTTCTGACGCAGGTGTTTGGATGTCATCGATCTTTGAAGAAATCTGCTCACTGCTAATCGCTCTGTTCAAGCTGCGTCATGAACCCACTGCGGGCAAGAAAAGGACAGCTGGCGGAGATTGGTTTGGTTTGGTTTTATGTAGGTTTAACGTCACAAAGCGACTCAGGCTGTGAGGGATGCCGTAGATAAGGTCTCCAGAAATTTCGACCACCTTGGGCTCTTTAACGTGCGCTCATATCGCACAGTACGCGGGTCTCTATAATTTCGCCTCCATCAAAATTCGACTGCCGCGGCCGGGATGGAACCCGCGTCTTTCGGGCCAGCAGCCGAGCGCCATAACCACTCAGCCCCCGCAGCGGCACAGCTGGCGGAGAGAGAGCACCGACGCGTATGCCATGACAGGGGCAGACCATGCCTGCGGCGGGCTCATCCGCGCAGATTAATCCGGAAGCCGGTCATCATCTTCTCTCCTTTCTCCACGCTCATGCAATGAAGATTTCCTGGCGCCTGTGTAAGAAAAGCGTGTAGTATACAACTCCTTTAAAAAAAGAACAACGATGAGATGACTTCTGTTGTGCGTTTGTTTAATATGTGACTATTCGCCACTGTCTGAGCAGAAAAAAACTACAATGTTTTTGTCCATGTTCTTCACAGACCCCCAAAGCAATCGAGTAGGTGCGTGAAAGCTACTGTAGTGCAAATTTTTCATTTCGTATTTCTTTCCTTGAAATCCGCACATGTAGGCATGTCCCTGCTACAGGCTCACTCGGGGCCTTTGTACATTACCAGTGAATCACGCGTGGGTAGGATGCGCTAATACTGAAGTCGCGCCCATTACCCTGCCCCCCCCCCCCCCCCCCCCTCCTTACCGGCAGTAAGTCCGAAGTCATTCTTAGGAATCCTTCGAGATCCAAGGAATGCCTCGTTATTGGTTTGTAGCCAAATGGGCGGTCTTGTGTATTATTTCCAATTGTAAGAAATAGCATCTGACTTTACACGCTTTGTCGTCCCTCAGTTTGTTCCAACCCAGCCCGAACCTTGCCGTGGTAAGCGAGCGAAGGCGCTGCCTCCGCGGAGTCATAGGGCGGAAGGGAAAAGTGTCCCCCCCCCCCCCCTCCTCTACGCCACACCCATAGGTAATCCTACCTGTGCAGTTATACCGCCCGTAATATTGTAAGGTTGTGCTTAATTGAAGAGGTAGATGATCATCCGGACTCTCCCCGGGCCCCGTGAGCTCACACTGCCGGAAGCCTCCGGGCGTTTCAGAGCGCAGCAATTACGCGCCCTTCCGTGAGTTAGGCCGCTTCGCCGCCTTGGCTGCAACCAAGACAAACCATAAATGAATAAAAATATACATCGTCGCGAATGGGATTGCATCCCGCGGTGCAGCGAACAAATCAGCTTCGCTGGCCAAGGCTATCGCCGAAGTCGATCACGGCTTCAGTTAAACTGCGCTCTGTGTTGCACATCGTCGTCTTCATCAACTAATACTAACGTACAACAAACATCCTCGCCAGACGTGCTGTCACCCAGGCAAAGCAAAGCGATGAGCCTAAGGAGACTGCGAACACTGCTAACGCCACAGCCGATCGCGCCTCGTGTTAAACCGCAACACATTCTCACGCTGTGCATTGAACATCGTCGTCGTCTTCTACTAATACTGCTATCAAACTAATAACACATTCTCGCTCTCTATGCGTCGCACATCGTCGTCTTATTCAACTAATACTACTACCGAACTGACATCGTCGCCAGACGTGCTGACGGCCAAGAAAAGCAAAACAGTGAGCCTAGAGAGCCAGAGACACAGACAGAGCAGCGAGTGCTTGCCTTCGACGCTCACGCCATCAGCATTGTAGTAGTCGAGGTTGGCTAGTCGAGTGTGATTTCAAGGTGCACTTCAACGCTCGTGCCAGCCGAGCCCAAAACGGCCGGTAAAAAATATATTCAACTTTTTAACGCTGCACACTGATGTCAATTTTATGATTACTAGCGCCGTAGGCCTCATTCAAGGAAAACATGAACACCCAAAATTTTTACGTCTTTGTCTGTTTAAAATATTTTATTGGAAATGCTTGTTGTAATTTAGGGCTTTAAGGTGAAGAAGCCGTTAAGGGTACAATAACCAAACATTTTAATTTGAGGGCTGGCCAGAGAACGACTTAATTCCTTATTGTTTAATGGCGGGTGTCATTAACGTCCAAAAGGAGTATGCATACGATAATATATTTCAGCGCACACCTGTGTGTTGGCAGTATGCTATGACCACTCTGTTTCAGGCAGAATACTCGCGAAAATGGCACCAATAACTGAAAAGATATCTTGGTCGGCGTGTGGTCTTTAAAGTTTTTGCTTTCAAAATGAATGGTACGAGAAAAGGTGCAGCTCAAAAGAAAAGTCATTACCATCCGGATCATCTTTCATTAGGCGCTTCTTGTACTGACTAGCGGATCTCCAATATCAGCAGGACAATATTTCCCCTCCTCCTCTTTTATTGTCGACCGGCGCGTCAACAGAGCAGGCAAATTGAAGCAATTTAGGAAAAACAACAGAATGCTGCGGTCTTTTGCAACGACCTCTGTGTATTTTGGAAACGAACCAAGAAAACCCGTTTTTCGGGGATTGCGTAACCGTGAACATCTCTTTTTGTAGCTTATTTGGATTCGAAAAGCTGATGAGAGGAATAACAGTATACACTGCTGGTATTGCGATAACTCGAACATTGTGTACACTGAATATGCGGTATTAAATCGCCTTGTTCGCGCAAATTTTACAGCATTCTGGACGTCATTGTCTTTTGGGGATCACTAAGGGTGGTAGCCTGCGGTCGTATACGCTCCCCTCCAAAGCACGTATACATTACGGCACAAGAGCAAGCATACGAAGAATGACGCTAGATTTTTCCGCAGCGACTACTTTCGATCGGCATTCATTCTGCGCCTTTCACGAGTAATTAGGGGGTACCGTGGAAGTGGACAAAAAATAGAAGTTAAGAATTTTCTCAGGTGCAAGCTGCGACGCTTCTTTAAACGGGAGCAATGCTTCGTCCATGTGCCTGTGGTACTCGTTAAAATACGCAGAGCTAAACTGGAGCGCCCGAGAGATGCGTGGAGCCTGTAGAGAAGAATCCTGCCATATGGGGCGCAACTACTGGTCCCGAGATAAAAAGAAAAGACGGAGGCCATACTGCGAACCCATGTGACGTTTTCACGAGATATAAGAGCGTCGTTGTATTTCCTCCTGATAACTGAGTACGTCAAATATTTACGACTTCTTTGTGCATCCTTAGATAATAGTTTAAGAAGTGTTTCTTTTTATTCCCGCAGAAATAAACCTTTTAATTATAGGATAAACATGACAGCAATCATGATGTTGATAATGACAAACCCTTCTTATTATTCTATACATTTGTGCGTTCTATATGCGATAAAAAGCAGTTTTAAAATTTATATTGAACGTGAAATGCACTCAGGAATGTTCATCAGAGCGATTTAGCTATGCGGTGAACTGTACTCGATTATTTTTAACCTACTTCACTGCACACCCCATTTCAGTCCCGCTTTAAATAAGGGGTGTGTTCGGAACAATGGAAAACCTTTCACGGAAGTACAATTTATGGCGTCAATTTCTTATTTAAAATAGGCTTGTAACTGAATAGCCCTTTACGAGTCAGTATTATTCTCTTCATCATCACTCTAGCTACGCCAACTTCAGGGCAAAACCGTGTCCCACTCAGTTTCAATTACTTTGTTGCGCGACAACTAAAGCCCCCTTATTCCTGCAATAAAACTTCTTTCAAAAAAGCTCTTGCAATAAAACTTCATTTTGGGTAAGTTGGTGCAATATTCTCACGGAAAAAGGTGAATGTGATCTTATGAAAAGTATAGCAAAACCTGACTACCACAAGTACTTGTGCTGGTCTTCTTCTCTATTGTTTCTCTTATGTTGGCACCCAGCTGTTTTTCCGAAAAGAATCTCATCCACCCTCCTGAGTTTCAACCACCGTGTGTTACGTATCACTTCCCTCATGATCCACTCTCCTAAGATCGTTCGTTAACTTCGGTTCGCACTGTATGCCTCATCCATGTACATTTCTCTTATTTTAGTTCGGCTAGAATGTATTAGGTCGAATGTTCTACCTGGCCCACTGTGCTCTCTTTCTGTAGCATAATGTTACACCTGTCATTTAAAGAGGCTCTGGAAGTGGTTATCAAATACGCCTACTTAGGGCAGGCAGTGACTGGTGATCCGGATCATAAGAGGGAAATAACTAGAATAATTAAAATGAGGTCTAACGCATATGACTGGTTCTCTCATATGATGATTGGCAGTTCACCAATATCCCCGAAGCGAAAATTATATAAGAACTATATCTTACCGGTACTTTCCTGTAGGGCTGAAACGTGGAGGCTGGCGGAGAGGGGCTCAACTTAAACAGAGGACAAAGCAGCTACCTTTGCGAAGAAACATGATATGTGCAACGCTAAGGTACAAAAAAAGAGCAGTGTGGGTCAGAGAACAAACGGGCGTCAATCCCAGCCTTATCAAAACCAAGAAGAAATAGGCTTGGGAAGGGAATGCTATGCGCAAGCAAGAAAACTGATGGTCGCTATGGGTAACGGAATAAATACTAAGAAAATGCAAGCGTAGCAGAGGGCGGCAGAAAAGTAGGTTGGCGGATGAGATTAAGAAGTTTGCGAGAATTAGGTGTCCACAGCTGGCACATTGAAGAGTTAATTTCAGGAGGTATTGCAGAGGCCTTTGTCGGGCAGCGGACGTAATAAGGCTGACGACGATAATGAACTAGCGAAGAATTTTCTTGAGTTGAATTGGATACGCGGCAAGCCGAACTTCACCTTCGTGCAGTCTTAGCGAATTTGCAAGCGGTCGCTTAAACTTGATCGCGTACGTCATCATGTATTATGAACACGTCTATTAATGGGGGCGATATCTGCGCGTGTTGAATCCGCCCTTCATATTTATCAGCCTCATTATAGACCCTAAATATCTTTGCTTTTTTCTCAACGGCGGAACGCGAGCCTGTCTCTGGTAACAGTACTTGCCAACGTCATCTACGGTTGTAACGAAGCAGCAACTATAACGAAGAAATTTCGACAACCCTCGTGCTTTGTTATAACAGGACTCAACGGCATTGTGGTGAAGAGAAAGTCATTGCACTGAATAAAACTAACAGAATACCATTGTTACTAATAACTTTTCCGCTAAAAGGAGGCCCTCTTCAATTTTTATTATATATCAATGACCTCCCTAGGCGGCTTTATAATTCCAAATGTTTTCTTTATTCTGACGACACAACAATGGTAACCTCAGATTCACATATAAATAAAGTGGTCGATAAACTTAACATTGATGCACAGAATGTATTCCATTGGTGCAGAAATAATTTGCTGTTCATTAATGCATTCAAATCTATCTTTATAGTTTTTAGGTCACCTCATAAAATTCTTTCGAAAACCCGTCTGTTAGCATAGGCTCAAACTGAATCCTTTCAGCTGATCACGTATCCTTTCAAGGCGTAGTACTGGACAAATATCTTAAATTTAAGACCTACATCTCATCTATTTCTCGAAAAATGGCGTATGGTATCAGAGTATTAATTAAAGTTCGCCCGTATTTCTATGTTCCCATTCTCATTTCCCAGTAATACTCGTTCAGCCACTCCCATATTCAGTATTGCATTTCATCTTGGGGAAACACGTATTATTCGCATTTATCTTCTCTGCAAACTATCTAAAATCAAGCAATTCGAATTATCACTTATAGTCACTACTCTGTAAAAGCCCCTTGTCTGCTCCTATCAGACAATATTTTATCGGTGCCCAAAATAATCGACTACAAATTATGTACCCTTATGTACAAATCCGTTAGATATCTACTTCATTTTCGTTAACTAGCAGTGACCAAAATCCGCGTCGCAACGACACGCGTTTTGCTAATCACAGTTACTCCCTAAACCTAACACTAATCATGGAAAGCAAACAGTTCGTTTCTCTGCCACCACATTATGGAATTCATTACTAGTTAGCATTATACAATCATCAAATATCTGTGCGTTTAAATCCGCTCTCCGTCAGTTTTTACAATCCCCCTAATAGTATTTTACATAGTAAATTGAACTACTTTTGTCATTTATATCATTCTAGGATTTGTGTTTTGTATTGGTCTGTACGCTATTAGGTGTGTAACCATTTTTCATTCAAATAAGGGTTTGCATTATTTCTCGTATTTCACTCACTGCTCTTTAATGATGCCAACAACTTTATTTTTTTCTTTTTGCATCTGCTGTCTGTAATTCTTTTTTACAATTGGTCTTACAGGAGGTACCGTCCACAGTCTATGACTTTGGGACCTCCTTCGGTATTCCAACGTTTTTCTAATCTTGTACCATAAACATGCAATAAGCAAACCTTGAACCTTGAACAGGTTGAAGATTGAAACAGACGTGAAAAATGTATCACGGGTGGGCGTTTACGAAACGTATGATGTGTCACTTAAAATTCAAACAAAAGGAGAGCAGTAACACGCATGACGACATCCAGTGTTGATTCTTTGAGCTTTGTGGTACTTTCGTGCTGCTGACAGAAGAGACCCGTATAAGGCTAGAGTTCTTATTCACCTTACTTTTATGAAGTGTTTGGAGCACAAGTTTATTTCAACTCCTCTGTCTGACCAAAATTGCCGTTTCGGCGAGTTGGTGTGACATGATTCGAAAATACCAGCGCGGAAACAGACAGGAACACAAGAAGAAAAAACACTGACGACAGGACGAGCGCTCGTCCTGTCGTCAGTGTTTTTTCTTCTCGTGTCCCTGTCTGTTTCCGCGCTGGTCTTTTCGAATCCTCTGTCTGAACCTCGTCTTCTCAAAGAAATAAAAGCTCTTACTCGTGCGAGATACTTAAGAAGGTGTTCCCCCCTTTTTGCAGAGGAAACATGACATTGAGAGTAGTATCGTAGCCCAGCTTCCGCTTCTATTAAGCGCACTACTTCCACGGCAACTATTCTCCCTTAACCACAGAGAGCGGTTCCGTGTTCGACATGCTCCACAGGATTAAGGGTGACCTGAGCAAGAATCTTCATGAGCACCAAATGGACAGTATAAATTTCAATCATAACTTGCTGTGATTCAAAGCACAACATCCTCCAATCGCTGAATGTCATTCAGGCGGCAATCACCGCAAAATGCTAACTTATTCGGGAATGTGTTTAGCGAGAGTGGGGAAAAATGAAACCCGGGATTAAGCGTGACATGTTGTTGCGAAAAAGATTTAGCTGCAGTTATAACTGCATAATTAGCTTGCATGGCCCACCCCACATTCATTGCAATCGAATTTTAGGCTACCCAGATTAGCCGGCTGACGTGCAAACCACGGTTCATACGGACGTCTACAGGACACAGCCCACGACCACACTACCAAATACGGCACTTTCCACAACGCGTGGGAGGGTTTTATTTCCCAAGGAAAACGCAGGTTTGTAGACAGACGTTAGAAATAGAATGATATCCTTCACGACAGTTTAGAGTTTGCACATCTTACCAAATATAGCACCTACCGAAAAGTCTCCCCGTGCGGCAGTTTGTTTGATTGTGCGAATGCACATCAAAAATAAAATGTTGCCACTTAATATCCCTTAGTTTCAGCACAAACATCAGGGTCGTCTGGTCCCGAAGGGACATAAAAATAATTCATCAATTTTCAGCTACCGAAGCAAAAGCATTTGGGTGTAAGCAGCTATTGCCCAACGAAGCACTTGCTCATTGAGCCATAAAATTCCCCTCGAGCGAAGTACTTTGTCCATAATATGCGCACTGAGGCCAAATGAGAGTAAGTCGCTAACGGCAATCCTCAGAGAGACGGTTCAGGCTTCTTCAGCGTAGTGAAGTCTGGGTACACCTTTGTTCAAAGTGTGTTTAAAATTCACCGCAGTCCTTACGCCCTTTATTGCTCTGCACGCTGCCTCTCTAAGGGCGCATGAAGCGAAAGGTTCCTTAGCTTTCGACATTAATCTCAAAATTTTGGGCACTGCGCTTAAAACTGCCCGCTCTAGACATTTCACGGGGTCAAATTGAGTGCCGGAAGTTTTTAAAAAGAATTCAAGGAAAATAAGTATAGGCAAGCGTACACGGTCGCAATCATAACTCCGCCTTACTGCAGATATGCCGGTCCCTGAATGACACGCGCTTGTTCTTTCAAGGGCTCTCTGTAAGACGCCTTTCGGCCTGCTGGAGGTCTCTATGTAGAAGCCAGACAATTGATGTTGGAATTTGCGGCACCAAGCTGGGCAAGATGTCATTTTAAGAGTCCGTTAATGGCACGAATTCCAGGAAATCACTGTCAATGCCTAGTGAGTTCGTCCTCCTGCCAGTTTTTGACCCGTTCTTCAGGTGGAAAATAAGACACTTATTTCTCGACTTTTACTTCTCTCTCCACTCAATGAGGTTAAAAATTTTGGCGCAATTTATGTTAGGAAAAGTGAAACTCTGCTCACTACGGCGCAGAGCGAAAAAAAATTTTATATCTCAGATGTTTTTTTTAGCATCACAGAATCTCCCATGCGTATATGCGTATTTCCTTCGTATACATGACCACAATGTAATTGCTATACTTTTTTTTAGATTTCTCCTCCGGGAGCCGGATCTTGTTTCTAGTTCACTGCGTTTCAGGAGCGAGCTAAAATAAAGGGACTAGTGCGGACAAAACGCACTTTCTTCAATGTACATCGCGTAAGCTTAGCTTTTCATATTCATCACGAGAAACCTTAGTGTTCTAAGCAAACACTTGCTTACTTAACCAGGAACGATCATGCTTGCGAAAGGCTCAGTCAAATGTTCTGTCGCTATGATTGCATCGCTGTTTCGCAACTCTAGCGGAC
This sequence comes from Amblyomma americanum, assembly GCF_052857255.1. Classification (NCBI taxonomy): domain Eukaryota; kingdom Metazoa; phylum Arthropoda; class Arachnida; order Ixodida; family Ixodidae; genus Amblyomma; species Amblyomma americanum. The sequence goes on from NC_135500.1 coordinate 158,017,491, forward strand.
TGTCCTTGTTACATGTTTCTTGAAGTGCTTAATTTGCATTTTCCCTGCGTTTTCATTCCACGTGCTCCAAATCACTGTTGAACGCGTTGCTGAGGAATCAATAGCTGTGAGGAGAACTGCAATGCCAAGTTCTTCAAGTTAATTGCCGGATGGAGTCAGTAACACTTCTTAATTATTCGCAGTACACAACCCACAAGAGGAGTTTCGACAAGAACATTCCGTCTTTTTCTAACGATATATTATTTTCTGCACTCGATTTCAACCGCCCAAGACGGAGTGGTTTTAACGTTTATCAGCCATAAAAAAGAGAAAAAAGCATGCAGGTTCCGAAATTACCTGCTTGCTCTCACGAATTTGTGTTCTTCAAGGGACCGTCTGTCATGCTGGCAAGGAAGGCGCATTTCATAAAGATAGTTGCACAACTTGCTTCGCATATATCTGGGCAGTTTCTGGTGGGGTAGATTTTTCCCTCTTTTCTCATCCTCGATCGGGATCGAAACTAACCACGCTCAATCTGAAAGCTTTGTGAGACCCCCACTTCTAGCGTTACTAACCACACTTGGTATTTTTTCAGTGTGCCCGACTTCAACTAAAGCAGTCGCCTACGCTAGAGTTTCGAAACATCGCTGAAGGCAGCGCTCACTCGAGCGAATTTCAATGGTGTCGCTGTCTCATAACGCAGTCTTTACATATAGATCGATAACAGAACCTAACGGAGGCTCTCAGCATGTATTCTCCTGCCGAATTAATACCCTGCCAACGACTGGGATTCTTCTGAAACAAGTTGAAAACACTCCAAAAATATTACCGTCGTGACAAAGCAGTGCCCCGCTCATCTGAGCTCAAGGCGGCAACGGGACATGGCTTCAAGCGCCGCAGCCCGTCACTCCAGTTACATATTGGTATTGCCTGTTGCGGGATCACTGTCACAGGCAGTAGGGACGTCACTCTTTCATGCACTGGCCATAAAGGTTTCCGCCCTAGCACGTTCAAGCGTTCGCAAGTCTTGAACTGCTTGTATTTTGGCCACTTGTCGTCTTTCGTGGCCTGATATTGAGCGTAAATATTTTTTCTTGCTATTATGCTACTAAATTATGTAAAGGTGGCCAATGTAAATACATTATGCGCTGTGTAATGTCGATTATCTTAGGGTTTAGCTAAATGCTAAATATTGAAGTGCATTTACGTGGGAATAAATTAAATTAAAGTCGAACATTCTAAGCCATATTTTTATTCCAGTAAGAAAAGAACTAGGAAAACATTCTTTAGTATTCACCAGGGTAAGCGACTAAACCAAGTAAACCTATTACCCGGATCAACTGACCAGTAGGCAAAGCATAGGCAAACTCAAAACTTCTGGGCCTTCTTAACCACGTTTTAAAATAAAAGAACAGAAAGCTTTAAAGCGAAGGCGAAACACCAAAAAACCCAAAAGACACCAAAAATTTTGGAAGTTGGCATTGCGCAAAAAACAGATTAGGGTGGATTAGTGGGCGGATTTTTTTGGCTGTATGATGTGAATGAAAGAGGATTAACGGGTAGATTAGGTTTCATTTTCGGGTCAGATAGGTATCTTTCTCAGATGATAAAGCAATGGAAGCTACTAGGTCAATGTAATGCTCAGATTTTAAAATTTCACGCTGCTATTGACGTCACCGCTCTTTCGACCAATCAAGAATTTTTGTTACTGGACACCGGGGTATAGTTTGGTTGCTGAAAACCTATATGCCATCTTATTAACATATGCCGCACTATACTTTTTTTCCTCGTGTCTCCAACACTTATCAGATATTTGCGGGGATGTTTATCCAATGTCCAGATGCCGAAAGCTTGCAGGGAGGAAAGGGGGACTGCCACCTTTGATGCCAAAGCCATTTCTATGGAAAACTTTATTCACACTATATCGTCTATGAAGAATGTTCAAGAAATGCATTCTGCAGTAGCGCCCCTTCTGCTAGCCACCCACGAATGCCTGGGAATTGTGAACAAGCGGAGATAGTTCATAAACGCGACTTTTTCATATAGCGCAAGACTTTATTATAACAATCAATATATCTGCCGATCTGATCGGCAGATTTGCAGTTTTTGTTATTACCGCTTATGCTATCGTCAAAAATGTTCCTCGCTTGTTTTGAATGGCAGTCATACCTAGTCTATGCGTGCAAACGACAAAAAAATTGCTACGCATTACAGATATAGATCGTTACCTTCAATATTTCCATAGCAGTAGCTTACAATAATCCACACTTGCCTCACAATAAAAACTCATGTCAAGAATTCTGGATTCAGTATCAGCGATAAATACATTTTTTATTCAAAATAAATATCGATTTCTAGTTATTTATTGCTCCACTTTAAGAAAAGTGGTGCGAAAGGCACACTGATTAGGGGCACGATTACTGACTACTTTTTCTTCAGGCAGGAATCGAGAGAGAGTAACCGATCCACCGATAAGCATCTCAGCTAGTTTGCAAGGAAAATTTTCTTTCACATTTTACACCAGAAACTAAATCAATTGTTATTAATTTTATTACAAAGCGTTTTGGCAAATTGCGCTCGGAGAGCGTCAGACCTATTTGCAGTGGGATCCGTCATACTTGCGATATTTTTCAAGGAGTTGTGCGGAAAGCCACGAAATAAAGGGTGCAGATAGGGTATACTGGTAGTCATACGTTATGCGTAGTGCATGAGACAAAAGCCCCCCCTCCAAACGATAAAAGCACAGGGAGTCACTAGCGAGGTTCTTGACCGCTGAGTAACATTGTGAAGGTAATTTAGTGCACATCCTCTTGCATGTTGGGCAGTGTAGCATGCATACTATAAGTATGAAACATAAACTATAAGTATAGATTTTCTGGCTCACCGAAGCGGACATGTGAGTTTTATCAACAACAGTTGACAGCCGACGGGAAAATGTGCTTCAAACCCGAGGCACTCAACAAATGATGCTCAAAACCTTAAAATGATATTACGCTCAAGTAGACATCAGACATAGAATCCTCACCTATTCAATGGAATTAGCTAAAAAAAAATTTAACATGGCTGGGCTTAAGGACTTCATGCAAAATAGATTAATCATGAATACATGCACATTTCAACCGGAAGTCAATAATAAAAATTGTCAGTTTACAGAAGAGGAAGCTGACAGCACGATTTGAGATGGGTAGGGCCATGAAGTGGCGAAGGAAGGTAGATGGAAGAGAGGTGTAAACTGAGCGTTTCTAATCGGACCGCACTACAGACGTTAAGGGGTCAAATACCGCAAATCGCATAAATTCAAAAATTGATGCCTTAATAGCTAATGCAGTGCTTACATCGTCTTCAGCTAATGTGATTAAAGCCCCCTTCGTCTTCAGCTGCCCATTTAAGCTAATATACTTTGGCTGTCTTGCTAACGACAGTTAGAATTAGCTGTAACTCACAAATCCATGTACGTGCCGTTCAACTTATAAAACTTCCATTATCTCAGCTGCTTCTATAAGACAGCGAAAATTAGAAGTCAATTTCTGACCCTGTCGCCCATACGGTGTTCTCGCACCCTTTACTGAGGGGTTTTTTTTTCCTTGCAACTTACTGAAAATAATTGGGATCAGTGAAAATTTTGTGCGTGAGTCATGCACTGGTGACGGAAAGCAAGCCAACGAAATTATAACGACACTTTCACGGAACCCAAAGCTTCATTCATAGGCAGTCGAAGGCGTATTCGCAGAAAAACTTAGTGCGGTTGCGGCAACAGTGACACCTGCACTAGGCAGTCGTCACTGCTAAGATAGCCGCACCTACTTGACGGACGCCAATTAACTTCTTGGTTAAAATATTCCGCGTAGGAGTTATGCATGTTCGCGTGAGGAAGCCGAGGGCTCAGAATTTCCAGCATATTATTGGCTATCTCCGCGAAACATCTCGTAGTGTAACAACGAACATACGTCAGGTAGCTTGCTCCACGCAGGGAGCAAAGGGGTCATAAGTTTAAGCGCTAGCTACAAAAAACAAAGCATTCAGCGTAAAATGTAAGGTTGACAATGGCGCAGCTCTTGAGTATTTGGAAGCAAGATATTTAACATAAGTAAATAAATAAAATGTGCATGTCTTTCACAAAAACTCAGCGTCATTTAGGTAAGGTTTCCTCCATTCAGTGAAAGGGTCCCTTAGGAATTACAGCGCAGGAAGTCTCCTTGTAATCATTGAGAGGGTTTCAAATTGGGCAAGTTGGTAGTTAGCATAGTCAAACATAATTGCACTTTTAGACTGACGTGGGAGAACACAGGGACGGCACAAACACTGGGCTGAGGTTTATTGCGGTTAGAGACAGGGCGGTCTAAGCCTTAAGATGGCTTAGTGACAGAAAACATAGTGACAGAACATAGTGACAGAAAGGTATGACTCATGCGTATATAGACGAAGAAAGCAGAATAACAAGCATGAAAAAGAATACACTGAATATTAGTAAGTTCATTCAAAACAAAACTGACAATATCATAAAGACGCAAAGTCTAATAATGCAATACGGATTGCCCTAATCCTAAAACTAATTTTACATTCATTCTTCAGTAAGGCTCTGAGTTTGCCTATAGAGCTAGCCTTAAATATTTCATCTGGAAATTTGCTGAGGGCAGCCGGAATATAAGCGCAACGCCTGGCCGCACCACACCTCGTGTTTGACCGAGGAACAAAATAACGGTTATATTTTCTAAGTTGTCTGGTCGGGGTAGTTTCCTGTTAAAATTCACTGTACCAATAGTGCTTAAGGACAACAGTATCAATGAATAAGGAGTTGAAATTTGGGATCCCTTGTTCACGGAAGATAATTCCAGCTGACAAAATGGGTGTGTTGTACGCAACGTTTTTAAGAATATTTAGAATATATGCTATCGCTCATACATACCCAACGATCTGAGCAAAAGGCAAAGATTGTAATACCGTATCTTAACACACTGTAAGTCAAAATCATGTACAATCGTTTTTTTTTAAAGATAAAGGCACAAAACATTTGATATTAAGCAACAACCATGCCACTGACCTCCATTTACAACAAACATTAGATAAATCGTAATGTCAGGTATAATAATAATAATAATAATAATAATAATAATAATAATAATAATAATAATAATAATAATAATAATAATAATAATAATAATAATAATAATAATAATGATAATAATAATAATTGGTTTTCGGGAAAGGAAATGGCGCAGTATCTGTCTCATATATCGTTGGATACCTGAACCGCGCCGTAAGGGAAGGGATAAGGGAGGGAGTGAAAGAAGAAAGGAAGAGAGAGAGGCGCCGTAGTGGAGGGCTGCGGAATAATTTCGACCACCTGGGGATCTTTAACGTGCACTGACATCGCACAGTACACGGGCGCCTTAGCGTTTTGCCTCCATAAAAACGCAGTCGCCGCGGTCGGGTTCGAGCCCGGGAACTCCGGATCAGTAGCCGAGCGCCCTAACCACTGAGCCACCGCGACGGATTACCTATAAGCGCAATTTTGCTTTTCGTGTTCAGAGTCAACATGGAATCAATAAGCTCCGAAGTTCAACAAAGAATCAATTTTGGATATGGGATGTTGACACCGTCACCGGGTTCTCTTTTTGCTTTAATGCTCTTATTGATAACAGCTAACTAAAAGCAAGCAACAGCTGTCGGCTGTATCGCGCGTGCTGCTGCCATACTTTAGTGAAGGAAAATATTTCCTATACAGTGCTGAGCATACAAGATGTTCCACTTAATACTTCATACTGAAGTAATTCTCAAAAATATGTTTTTAGCTAAAATATGACGGTTTCATCATAATATTACCAGTGCTGGTGGACGCAGAAAGAGTCTGAATTGCTGAAAGTAGTCTGGTTAACTAACTTTAAATATTCAACTTTTTATTATTACAATTAGGCGCCCAGTTGCAATTAGATATTTGTAGCCGGTCGTTAGTAATAGCGATTTAACTTATGAGAATTTAGGGAACGCAATTACCCCTGCCGCTATTGCTCGACAAAATTAGTATTGTTTGACTATTTATGAGCACTGAAAAGGTTGCTTTAGCTGCATGTGCTTCGAAAGCGCCTGTATTTTGGCACGATGGAGCCAAATTTTGTCGATCCACAGCGCCAAGGATAATCATATTTTCAAAATTCTAAAAAGTGTTATGGCTATTAATAAGGACCAGTTACAAATCTCCCAATGCAGCAAGTTGCTTAGCAGTGCTAGTTAAAATTTTATTGATCAGATATTAGTAAACCAGCTTACTACAAAAAACAATTCATCAGCTTTCCGGTGTCCACCAACACTGGTAATACTATGCCGAAAATTCATATTTTTACAACCTAAAGATTTTTTTTGAAACTTATTTAGTCTTCTCAGAACCCTGGTAACACGGTGACCTAATTTATGTTTAGACAGTTCTTAAATTTAGGCTTTTGAGCTACGCGAAATCCACCTGTGCACATAAGTTAGTGGCCTGGGTCACAAAACAGAGATGATAATTATTACCGTTAGGTAAACTCATTAACTAAAACATATTCATGAATTCTTTGGCGGTCGCATAGTTGGTCGCATTTCTAAGCTACTCTAATAGGTGTTCGTATTTAAAACTACTCCATTTCTAGAACCTCCAAGAGCACGCGTGTACGGGATATTCGCCCCCAGATTTTCTGTTGGTTTCGGGAAATTAGTAATGCAAGGCGGCCGCACTTGACGTGAAGTTTCTCACGTAGCGTCAAGCGTTTATTTCATTTCGATGGACGAAAGTGAAATGGAAACAGTTATCAGCTTCCTGGGTTGCTCTATGCCATTGGGGACAAAACTCCGCGCCATGTCGGGAGGAGTGTTGTTCCGATCGTCATGCACCTTGCGTAAGCAAATGCGCTGATCAAGGTGAAAATTGGGCATGAAAATATCTCAGGGCGCTAGCCATTCTAGGAGTATACTCTACCCAATGGACTTGTGCTAGCACTCGACTGCCTCTAAATTTCTTATATAAATATGACCGCTTTATGTTGTGAGTAAATCTATTCATTTATTTTGTTAATTATTCGCCTTACGGTTACAATTACTCTCTTATTTTGAGTACCCTGGGCGTATGACTTAGTGCAGAAGTAGATTTCGCTACTTATCAGTGGAGAACTCTCATAAATAAGCAAAGTTTTATTTTGATCTCCGTTTATTGGATAACAGAAATATCCAAGTCAGTGGTCTTTTTTAAGTATTCCTACCCAGGAAAAGGAAACAGTTTAACAGAATTATTAAGCACCGCCTTTGCAACCGGCTTAGTAGATACCAAACACCAGTTGAAGTGCAACGCAGTACAGGTTTGTTATAATAAATGTTGAAAATGCCACAATTTGTCCATTCATGGTATTTTCCGCTAAAAGGAGAGGCTAAAAGGCGGGAAAGATAGAAACGCCAGAGATTCTTCAGTTCACGGTTCGGTGAAAGATCCAAGCCAGGCTGGAATATTTCTAAATGCAGGAACGGCATCCCGTGAATACCTTTAAAATTGGATACAGACAAGCGGACCGGATCGCGGATGGTAAACAGGTACGGGGATCACATTGAAACCACTGCGCGAGCCTATCCGGAAGTCGAGTGTTCACTTGAAAGGCAGCGCACAACAGCGCAACATCCGCGCGTCCTCTTCATCTCGCCGTACTTGAGTTGCTTGCGCGGCTCAGAAAGCTCGGGTACGGAGATTCTCGACATGAATACCAGAGCGAAATTTTCATCTCCTGCTCGAAGCATGCGACACTCATAAGGAAGTACTTGCGGTGAACCAAACGATCATGTGCCAAGAAACCACGTGTATACAATAAGAGCGTAATGGCGCTCAGCGAACGTTTTAAGAAATGCTTTTCAAATTTCACCGTGCTGAAAACAAGCGCCTGCAGTTGAAACTCCTCAGGGAGCGCTCAAAGAAAGAGATGATATCTTGTGTTTTGAGATGTATTTCTTTCTGAACCGCATTCACACTGGAGCAAAAACAACAAAAATAAGAACGGTGGTCGCACTCAGGCGTCAACAGAACAAGAAAAGGAGTTTGAAACGATTACACGCACAAGCACGTCGCAGAAGATACACATTACTAAACACGGACTAGAATTCTCTTTTGTCTAAAACCGTGCCGAAACGAGAACTGTACAGGAAGAGAAAAACCGGCTTTCTAGCGTGTAGCAAACCAGCGAGCAAGCGCATCGGGTAAACAAACCCGCTCCGCGTCCAAACGAACTTAAAGAAATGGCAACCGTTGTTTCTCAGTCATATAGTTTTTTACTATTAACAAGAAGGAAAGCTGGCGGCGCTGCACCTCAGCTACCATGGACGCTCAAAGCATTATTGGCCGGCGAGCTACTTTGTGCGGGACAGTCGGATTTTTTTGGAAACACAGAGTGGCGTTACTGAGATTGTCCCATTCTGTCCATGGCGCGCAGACGACTTTGGCGCGAACGTAGTGCGCAAAAGTCATAGTAGCAAAAACGCGACAGCACATGACGCCAATAAAAGGTTTCCGTTTTCCGGAATTCTATTAAAAACCTCTTAACGTGTTTAAGCAACACTTTTTTAAAAGCATATTTCCTATTAAAGCGCGCCTGTTAAACAAGAAATATTAGTTTCGGTGGTGTGCAGTACACGGTCAATAGGAGAGCAAGCCATCTCTTATTTCGGGGCAAATTTTGCCTTTACATGCTTTCCTGCTCATGTGTTGCAATTTATAGTCAGCATATTGAATGTTAGATCACGCTTTATTATCGAAAAACGTTAATTTTTGCATTATTTTTGGCCAAAAGTTGTGGTTATGCAATAGGTAGTTCTCCGCCCGATGACGCTTAGAGCGCCCATGGTGGCTCAGGTGATCTCGAGGAAGCCCTATGGAAACTCCAATAGACGGGGCGCCAGCTTTTCCTGTAGGTAAAAGTAAAAAACTCAGTGTTTTCGATCCATGTCTGTGTTGCGGTGGCGGCGTTGCGGCTGGTAGCTTAAGGTCAGGCGGTAGCGGTCCGTGCGGACCATCCACGATCCTGTCCGTTCGGCTAAATCCATCTTTCCTCTCGTCCATGGAAATTACCTGGGATCTTTTAGCGACCACCAATTTCGGTGCGCAGATAGTTTATGAGGCGCATTGTCTAGTTCTTCCATGCACTGTAAGCTTAGGTGTCGCTTCCTTCAATTGTCCTGCGCCGCAGGTGTTCTCTCGGACTTTTTGAACCACATGAGACACTGCACACCCATCTCCGTTCCATATGCTTCCGCATTATGATTTTTGAGGTACTTTCTAAGCAGAAATATTTCAGAGCGCAACTGGTAAGCGCCGGTTAGTGGGTGGAGCCGCGTCGCCACCGTCGGTGTAGCCAAGCCAAACCATACATAAATAAATGAAGTCGCATACAGCTGAATTTGTGAAGCCAAATAGTCAAGAAAAAAAATTTCCTAAAGGTACGAGTGCGCCCTTCAACCGGCCGTTGGCTCTTGACGCGTTATAAAAGCTGCATTCTCTACGGGCTGCGTAGCATCAAAACTAAGTATCTGGTTTCTTTTGCATTTTTTATTTCAATGTTTACAAGATGGAATACTCGATCTTTGAAACTAAGCAGGCAAAACATTGCCAAAACGAAGTGACGTGGATTCGAGTAAACATATCTTCTGGAGCCGCCGCTTTCGTTCAGTGGTTATGGCGCTCAGCTGCAGACTCTTAAGATGCGGGTTGTATCCCGGCCGCGGGGATTGACTTTCGATGGGACCGAAATTACAGAGGTCTCTGTACTGTGCGATGTCAGTGAACGTTAAGGAGTCCCAGGTGGTCAAAATTTCCGGAGCCCTTCACTACGACATCCCTCATAGCCTGGGTCACTTCGGGACATTAAACACCTAAATATTTTGCGGCATGTTAGCCCTTTTAGGGTTTTGAGAAAAATCAACTGCAAAGACGATCACACGGCCATCAGGAAACTTCCCACAGCTCAAGTACACTGTAGTTATGTTTCTGTTTGTTGCTTTGTTTCGTGCTGACGGTGATAGAACTACTGTACTCTCTTTAGAAGAGCATATCCTTATGTGAAGTGTACGCGGCAGCTCAAAAGGTAAAACAATTACCTAATGAGGTCCGGTGATAAAAGCCGAGAACACAATAGACATCGAGAATCGATAGCTTTCGATCAGCAGGGATTGCTGTGAAAAATGATAAAAAACGACAAGATGGTTACGATCTTTATCGCGATCAGTTCTTTCGCTGCGTTTTTATGCTCAAAAGACAAAGACATAATAGAGTTGATTTATTCGAAGGGAAACACTAAAATAGCATCGAGGCTATGACCTAGTGGTGCGCGCATGCGCCTCGTATTCGTCACGCGCTGATATGTGGGGGAGATGCGTGGCTGACATGTCAGAGGTTTATTTTTTACTTTTACCGGTCGCTACCTGAAGGTACAGTTTTACAAGTGTGTGCTGAACTCGTACGTGGCAGGCGGATTGTTACCGGGAGCCATTCCGTTAACTTGTTCGGTGTTACTGAGGTGCATGACATGAAGAGGAAATTATGGTCAGCCGCAACTCAGCACAAGAGGCCTGCCTATGTAGTATTGCTTCGTTACAGAATGAATCGTAGCTGGTGCATTAATGATGCTGCGCGAAGGCTTTATGCCTAAAACAGTCAAGTCTCAATCGAAGGAACTGTTCGCGCTGTCCATGGCCGCATCTGTAGTGCTGCATAACACTGTGCGCTGAAGTGCCTTCAAGCGCGGACCATAGAGTGGTCACTATTTTCTGGTGGCACGTCGCATTAGACGCGGTAGTGCTTCAGCAAGGCCTCTTTTTGAAACGAAATAACATAATTTTGGAAAAAATCTGCAAGTAACCTCATTAAGCAGCGATGGGGCGTGCTGCATTAAGGCTTAGTACAAAGCTGCATTTGGTTATCTCAACAGAATTTGAGAGCTAAGTGTTCTATTTATCAAACGCCTACCTTTGACTGAAAGGTTTTTTTATATACTTAGTCGACATATTATACCGCTTGCACTCAGAACGTTTGGTTTTGCTACTTTTATTTATTCGCTCTTTTGTCGCGCATTCTATTGTGATATTTTAACGTGCTTAACGTTTCTATTGTCTTATAAGACAGCATTTCCTTCTGAGATGGAACTTCTTTTCGCAGCTTCTAACACATGGACCAGGTTCTAAAAAGAGCCAACTACACGTAGTTATTAATCTGAGGCGACAGCAAGAGTTGTGCATAATTATTTCTTTAACCTAGGCACCTAAGCTCAACAAGTTTTTCAGACACGCAGCATAAGCCTATGCTATTTCAAGTCGGTAGGTTGAGCTGTAGCCAGCCATGGTGCCTGCAAGAGAAAAAAAAACGGAAATGTCTCCACGTATAACCCTTTATTCAAAGCGGACCGAGATCTACACTATAAAAGTTTTAAGGCCTTCAATACGTTGTAACTTTTCCACCTTGAATCCGGTATACTCTTTCCACGTTGTGGGAAGGAACTATGGGTCCAGGGGAGATTGAAAAGCAACATGGCAGAATAACAGGGATTGCTCAGGTTTAGCATATGTTTAGAGGCAAATTTAACATGCAGTAAAGGGTCGTAGGCGGTATACGAAATAACGGGCAGGGGTGATGAGCGTGTTTCAGTGGATGCACCTGAGAATTATTTTGTGGCGTGTGGTAGAGATTTCTCAGAAACAGGGCTTGTAGGAAGGGCTGCTGTAATCTTGTCATGGTGAAGATTTATTTCACATTTGTAATGGAGAGTAGTGTGCCACATATGTGGATAAGACCATTGTTTCCCTGACGCCTGTTGTTGAAGATCTCCGCCGAGATGACGCACCACCTCACTGTCTTGGAGCTCACCGTGACCACGAATTTATTCCAAAATGACTGCGCAAGGAGGAAGTTTGGTGCAATCCTCTTGGAGATCATCTCGCAGTTTTGCAGCAATGCGAATCATATGAAGAGCGCGTACAGCTTGCGTTCCCTCGGTGTACCTATAAGTATAGGGGTTAGGGTGTGCTTGGGAGAGTCTCGTATACTGGTGATTTTCGGTAGAGTTTCGAGGGTAGCGATGGGAGGTGAGATCAGTGCAAGGACTAAGGACGTATCACACGATCTGGCTGTGACGCGCAATAGAGTAAGCAGCAGCGACCTGAACTCCTGAAGCATCTGTGTAGACGATGGTCGAATCAAGGCGACGAGTATGGCGGGTAACACGAGCAGCGTATCACTCGGTGTTGGAATTAACCGCAACGTGTTTTGGCGATGGGGGCGATGCGGAGGAGGGGGGAGGAGAAGAGCAGCTGAGAGGGAGTTATGATGGAAAGATTGATAGTATTAAAAACGATTTGCTGAATCACTCAGTGCCATTGTTTGGAGCTCGCAAAGCGGGCAATCAGCTGTTCTCGATGCTGTTGTAGCATGTCTCCCAACGGTAAGAAGAGGCCGTCGAGAGTAGGCGCTCGATGAACACGTGCATGGAAATGCTGACAGCGGTATTGTGCAATAATGCGTCTTGTCGTTGTTGACGATGATGTGCCTCTCAAGCAGCATGAATAACCAGGTGATGCTGCAAGTCCCTACTAAGCTAAAGTTCACAAGAGAGGAATGAGCGTTTTCAGAAAATTGCCTACGCCAAGCCTGCGCGAGAGCATACGTCGAAGGTGCTGTAATACTCGACTGGTATCCAATAATTCTTCAACCGAAGACATAGGCATAGAAACCCAGTTAGCATAGTTGAATTACTGAACGTGTTTGGCTCTTGCGGAAACCCATTTATTTATTCATATATTCAGTAATCCTGGAAGGAAATACAGCAGGGCATGTGAAATTCAGTGCATAACTCTCAAGAGCCGAAGTGCCAGTTGTAAACGTTATCGTCATTTGCCGGCAATTGCTGCCAGGAACTGTCCGTTATGCAATCGGTCGGCTACTGCACAACTACCCCAGAGACTACTGCAACAGAGGACTTCTTTTGAAGTTGGGATGCCATCACCAGGATCACAAAGAAAACTCAGCTGCTTAGCATGCACTCTTGATGCTGGCAAGGTCTGTCACTTACGGAATCCATAAAATCTTTTCCATTTTTTTTACGTCCGTTACACGAGAGTAGGACTAAACCCATGTACTAGCAGCCCAAAGATACGACATCATGAGAGACAATGAAGTGGCTCACTACGCTCCAACGGATGCTGCCGCAGGCTTTGATCAAGTTAAACGATGTTTCTGCCAACGTGCTGTGTAAGGCAGTGCATTATCTTGCAGCGACCCAGGCATTTATTTTTTTTTCGACTAAATGCGGATGTCTATTCCTAGTCTTGATATGAAGTCGGGGTCTAGGCCCATACTTATATTTTTATGCGAATTCTAAAAAAAATATGTTTATGTGAACAGAACAGACCATGTTTACAATGCAGATTATTTAATCGTATTTAAATCTGTATAATATGATTGTTAATCGAGAGAATTAGCGAAAATGGGTCCTTTGAGACTGATTGGAGTGGGTGCCTGTCAACTCACTCGGTCACAATTTGGCTGCTTCCAGTAAGACCGTTTCGCAGCTGGATGTTTCTTGGGGTTAAGGTTAGAACGAGGCCTCTTAAACTACAGCATTCTTCATAGGATATAAATGATACCGCACATAGAAGTGAGGAAAAAAGAATGCGGTGTATGAATGCATAAGTGCGATTGTAATGTGAGAAAAATTGAGAGATACCACTCAACTTGCAGTGCTCGCTCAAGAACAAATTGAAAATTCAACAAGCAGTTCCTGCCGTATAACAGCAAGCTGTCGTTGAAATTTAATATAGAGAAAAAGAGTGATAATTTATGAAGCGAAACAAATGAAACGTCACAAAATAGAAAGAACATAAATATTCCGTCTGACCGAGCGAAATCTTTCGAGAGATTCTCTGCGAACGTAGTCTCGCACTCTGAAGTACGATCTCGACGGCCACGTTCATCGAGCCTAATTAGAATTGCAGAATAAGATCGATTCCGCCTATCGTTAACACCATCCGGTTGAAGTAAGCTGGCTTGCATTAATTCTGTCTCAGTGAAGCGCCGAAAAATTGCGCAACCTAATCAATGCACATATACTTCCTCATCGAAGAAGTGCCGCTGTGTTGCTCATCGATGCATTCGCTGGAAAAGGGCAACTAAAATGAAGGAAAGAAGAAATGCAAACGACGCGCGTTAGTTATAGTTTTTTTTTACCCAACGCGTCAGCTCAGTGGTTAAGGCACTCCCGTAATAAGCCGGAGTAGCTGGGCTCGAACCCAACCACGCCGGCCGCGTTTCGATGGAGGCGAAACGCAGAAAGTGTCCTTGTGCTGTGCGGTGTCGGTGCACGTTGAAGGTCCTTGGGGGTCGAAATTATTCCGGAGACTTCCACTACGGCACCTCGTCGTTCTTTCACTCCCTGCTTTATTCCTTCACTTACAGCGCTGTTCGGGTGTCGACCGACATATGTGAGACCGTTACTGCGCCATTTCTTGTCCTCAAGACCAATTTTTAGTTATATTTTAGGCGTCTGGCGTATCGATTCTGTAAGAGACCCGATAATGTGCGCACTGTGCATGCAAATATTTATGCTAATAAATCTGTACATGAAAAACCTGCTGCTGCCTTTTTATATACATGAAGTGGTCACCTTTTCGCTGTCGAAAGATATCAAATGTCACATATAAGTACCTTAATTTACAGAATTCTTCAATTAAAATCGAACAGCGGGCACCAGCACAGCAGAGAGGAGAACTGCCTGTCCATCTTGATACCATGTAATCGCATGTTAACAGCTTGTTTTAGTCTTATATCTGGTCAAATCTCTTGACGAATAGTGCCTGGCAATACACTACTCAATAAGTTGAAGCCTAAGTTTACCTCGCAAGCCGCCTTTAATTATGACTTCAACAAGCGGGCCTAAATATGTGTACGTTTAAAAAAAGATTGCAGGAAAAGGTTTACCGAGTGGAGCGAAGCCTTCTCTAGCAAGTGGGTCAAGCCGTGTTTTGGTGGCTGTCCCACAAGGTGTAATCTAGTTTTGCCAGCTCCCGCAGAGCAGACAAGGCAGGCGTTTTTACAAATATCAAACGTTCGCACTATCTTGTTTACTAGAATGTAAAAATATATTTTTTTAATATATTGGGCGATATCAAAGAATACAAACATACCCACAATGTGCAGTGTATACAGTGTACGGATAAAAACGGAAACCGACGAGCGTTCTCTATGCAGTGTAGGAGATGGAAACAACCTTGGCGCATAATTATGTTCAACTCAGTACTGAAATAAAGGGTTCGACGGAATGCCATCTGGAGAGGGTGGTACTGCACAAACGATACGTGATTCACACAAAGCTCTAGAGTTAATAGTCACAAAGAAGACCCTACAAGTGTATGCAAAGAGCACACTGATGACAGTCGGAAACTTAGCAAAATCATGTGAAATCTCATGTGGAGCCCTGTTGCTAATTACCCTGCGCACTACGGTCAAATAGTTATTTTGTTGGCAATCAAGACTTTTTCTGAACTTTTAAGGGAATGCTAGGATCTCTTGTTGGCGCGTATTCAGAAAAGACGCTAAATGCAATATACGAACAAGAACAGCAAGACGGAGGAGCGAGTGCCACGGAGCGGATTTTCATCCTCTCTGGAGGAGGTAACGCGTTGCAGAGTGACGTCACTCACCGATTCTTCCGGCACAGCAGCCACGGCTTGACGAAGGTGCGAGCACCACGGCACAGCTGTAGAGTAGCGTGGTGTGGCCTAACGTCACTACGATCGGCCGGACTCGCGCTGAGCCAGCTCTAGGTCAAAGTTTCTTTGCAGAATGACCTAAGGAAACCTGCCGTAGTAGAGCATACGCTATAAAACTGCCAGCAGTTAATTTAGGATTAACTCGCTGCAGAAATACATAAAAACAGGTCATAATTATAAGCACCAGATGTTATTTCAGGTGCGCGCAATCCGAAAGAAGCGAGGTAAATACGAGTAAACTCTATGACAAAAACTGCGTTACTTAGAGTGCCAAAATTATTTCTTGTTCGCACCCTGTTTACCGCGAAGGCTAGAAAACTGACAATAACGCTCAACGCATCACTTAAATTAGGGGATAACTAACAAATGCCCATGCTATCCAGTGTTTTCACAAGATTACTGAGGTCAACACAGGCAAATTTTTCATTCTTTAGCGAAATTCATTTCATAGCTCTTTTTGGCTATGCTCGTGTTTGTAGTGCAGCAATAGGCACATTTTTGGTGAGAAAATTGTATTTCAACAGACAATGATTTTTTTTTACTCCCGCTAGATTCCAATTCTTGACATCAGTGCAGAAGCATCATCAGACATCAGCGAGGGACTGTATTGACATCCGCACAGTTTTAGTGCAGAAACAGCCGGTGGTGGCGACATTTGTAATTCATTTTTTTCGCTAAATTTCAAGCTTTAGTGATCTCAGGCCGCCATCTTGAGTGCGCGGCATTAACCTGGCTCGGCTGCTGTAATTCAGACTCCATTTCCTCCCTCTAACAGGACGAGCACTAACATTTGCGTTTATTTTTAGCCTAGAAACGAAAACCGCGATCGCAACACATATCGAGCCCCGACAGACGCGGGTTTGTGTTCAAAAAACTGTCTGGTGTGAACGTAGAACAGCCTTTCTTGCAAATTCTAAAAATAAACTTAAAAAACAAACGTCGAAGACACCAAGGTCATGCTTGAGTCTAGGAGCGCGGCTTACTCACTGAACAAAAACATAACAACGCCCGTTTTGCTTAAAGCAACCATTCGCGCGGAATGGCTAGCAAACCTTAAAGGCCGTCTTGGGAAACACCCAGGTATGTTGTTATCACAAAATCGCGTACATGCTCCCGAGGACTAGAAAAAAAGCGGTACAGTTTGCGCGCTTATATAAGGAAAGTTGTTCCCTCTCGAATAAGCAGCCACATGTTCAGACAAACAAATCGTACGTGCCACTGATCGAATTGGTGGGCGGAAACATCGTGGAAGAGGCTTAGAGCTTCACCCCATTTCGTGGCTTCGTTTTGCCACAAACGCCTACACGCCAACAGAAGACACCTGACAGGACAGCGGGACTGATCAAGAAGGGCCGATTGCCTACTTGCGCCTACGCTCCCGGACCAACGGCCAGTAACGAGGCAGACTCGACAGGCGGACGATAGGGATTTCCTCTGGGAAAATGAGAATACAGCGCACCTACCAGCAGCTATCTGCGAAAAAGTTAAGCCTTTTCTATCCACTTTTCCACCCCATGTTTTGGGCTCTGTGAGAACAAACACCAGCGATTCCCCTTTGCTGTACCGATACTTATGATACAAAATTAGTGGTAGCCGCTTTATCACACTGCACTATAGAGCTCGTTTTAGAGCCGATGAAGCTATTACTAATACTTTTACCGCGGTGCAATTTCTTTCACCCACACGAGAAGCAAAGACGGCGAGAGCAAAGAAAATGCTGACTGCTTTACGTCGTTGTTCTGCGCAAAGTATTAGCAATATGGCGTGCCTTGCGCCCAGCGCGACATAACTTCTATCCGCCTATTGAAGTGTCAACGTTCATTATTTGATTTTCTAGCTTGTGAAGGATGATGCAGATGAAATATAAGCGGTGGTTTTGAGCTCTTTGCAGTGTAGTTGATGTTTCTTTTTTTTCTGTTCCTTCATTTGCAGCGCGGAGTGCTGTTCACTGAGCTCTTCCTGCCAATCACCTACGACAGTTGTCTACGTAAATTTCTTGATTCCTGTACACATTCCTTATTCAACATCCCAGGATTCGGGGGACACCAGCTAATAAAGCGACGTAATGCAATATCATAAGTAGACATTACTGATGACATAACCTGTAACATAGCTCTGGTCATGTCTTCAAGTATCTCATGACCGATGTCGCGAGCATAAAATAAGGGTCACAGGAGAGTTGATGTTTAGCACGCCATATTAACTGCAACGCAAACGTATAAGATGCGAGCAGTTAGCGCCCCGTAAAATTTCTAGAAGGTGGAATTTTAAAGTGGCTTTCTCATATAAGGCATAGATGTGCTCTTTTTAGCAGACACCACTGCGCCTTCTCTTCATAATGATACTACAGAATGCGCCTGCCACGCTGGTTGGTGCCATTAAGGCGTTCGGCATCGACGTCAGCGTATAATTGAGAGGATGTTCGATTGTGATCATGGTCGTCCCAGGATGTAGGTCGCTGCAAAGGTCAAGGTTTCTATCCAGTTGCTGCACCAAAAACTTCTACAAAATACTACGCCTAACCTACCTTACACGTAGGTTACACGTCTAGTTCTAATAACACGCCTAACTTCCAGCTACCTAACAGCACTTGTCTCGCTCCTCTCTGCCCTTAAAATGACGTATTTAGCATTTGTTTTACAGGTGCGCTTCTCTCTAGAAAATTATATTTCGTTCAACATAGAACAAAAATTTATAACCTCGCAATTTTTAGTAATAATAATGATAATAATAATAATAATAATAATAATAATAATAATAATAATAATAATAATAATAATAATAATAATAATAATAATAATAATAATAATAATAATAATAATAATAATAATAATAATTGGTTTTTGGTGAAAAAACTGGCGCAGTGTCTGTCTCATATATCGTTGGACACCCGAACAGCGCCGTAAGGCAAGGGATAAAGGAGGGAGTGAAAGAAGAAAGGAAGAGAGAGGTGCCGTAGTGGAGGACCCCGGAATAATTTCGACCACCTGGGGATCTTTAACGTGCACTGACATCGCACAGCACACGGGCGCCTTAGCATTTTGTGCTCTAGCGGAATTTAGCACAAAATGTACGTTATGCAATCTGTCACTGTTCTACCTCGAGCTATTTTTTTTTTGCACGTAAGCGCGCTCAGCTCCTTAGTTACACACACCGTTTTTATGCAATAGCGATTCACAGGCGAGTGATATTAATCAACAAAGTGCAATAAATTTAAAAAAAAATAGTGCATTCTACATCCACCTCAGAAAAACAGTAAAACATTACTGGATTCAAGATCAGGTTTTGCCTGTAAAATTTACTGCAGGACAGTGTTTCAACATCTGTAACTATCCACTATTTGCGAATGCAGTCACGCTGATGCTTTATTTCTATCCTCCGGTTGCTTATTTGGCGGTTTTAAGCAATAAATATTTTTACTCCAAATTTTGGTGACCTTGGTCGACGGTGTGGCGATATTCATGCCAGATGCAACTGCCCACAAATCCGAATTATAATATGAACTAATGTCCTAAACTGATCAGTGAGCACCAAACACTCTAGAATTCGTCTAAAAAATAAAAAAAAAGGTGTAACCTGCATTGCTGCTGTCCAGAAATCGTGTATAAAAGAACACCATTTATTATATGTGGGAAAATTAATAAACATAAAACAGGTCTACAGTGAAACAATGAATCTGTTCCATTGTGCCACACAGTCAACGGTGTTAATCACGAAAGTGAGACGCGCCATCGGGCATAATTTTCTGGGTGCAGGTATTGCCGCTACTCTCAAGATTCAGTCTAGGTGTTTGCAGCTTTATCCCCAGTCGTGAACGCAGCATTATCGTAATGACGCATACTCCGAAACACAGCAAAGCAAAATCGTCCAGTGGTCTTATAATTAATTATCAATGCTTTTTACGGAGGCTAGCCTTTTCGTTATACCCCGTGGGAACTGGACGAACGCGACTATGGTAGTGCGCGCAATGCTAGAACAGTTTGCCTATCATAAGAAACCACCGCTTTTCTTTCTCTGTTCTGCTAATAAAATTTCTTGTAGACAACCTCTCTTCACATATCCTGCAAGATTCCTCGCCACCGATTGGATTCTAATGTTACTAAAGTGGAAATAATTGCTATAAGAGTGGTGCAGATGTAACGATTGACTTGCACTGTACAAATATATTCATTTCTTCTATTTAAGGCCGAAGGCTAGCTTCAACTGTTGATTGGTAATAAGCTGTTCGTGAATATTGGAGTTTCATGCTCGACAAAAGAGCCGCGGAAAATTTTTCTTGGAATCGGGTCTGCATATATGAAGAGGTTATTTTAAGAGGTGCTATACATTAACACAGTCGCGGGGCTATTTTTATAAGAAGCATAAGGGTCTGTCCAGACACCGGAAATTGGAAACTTGAAGCGCAAAACCCCTTCTGGGTCTCACCACCAGACAGTTTGAAGGAATATTAATTTATACAGGAATGGGGCAAAATGATGCGCCTTGAAGATGTGTAATAAAAAAAAATGTATCACATCATTGCACATGACGTTAAGGGCAATTACTGTTAATTAAAAAGTCGAATTTATTAACCAAAACCGGAGCTAGAAGCAAAATATAAAGTATTTTCAGTGCCTCCTACGGAAAAAATTTTGACATTAACAAGTTTCGCGTACATGGATGTTCTTTACTTATTGAAAAATATTTTTTTCCGGCCAAAATGTTTCTGTGACATGGTCCATCGGCTATAATTTTTTTTTCTCAGGCAGTCTTCTGAATCAAATGATGTCGGCCTTCTCCTTATTTTAGTTCAGATAAAGACTTGAAATTAAAAATTTGTAATCAATAGCTCATGCTTGTCTCCTCAGTCCATGCATGAGGAGGTTGCTATCTTGTAAGATGAAACAATGGAAAGGAAAAGGACATAGACTGAAGAGGACGGAAGAAGACAAGTGTCTGTCGTCTTCCTCGTCCCTTGCGCTGTTTCACAAAATATGGTGAACCTCAATTAACCCGCATCTCAAGTCTTGGGTGCTATCTTGCTCCCCTGGGTGAAGTGAACTGAACAATACATGTTATAAGTGAGATTATGATGGTATCACAAGTACTCAGATGACAGGGTGCTCTAACCGGAGGACATGTTTCGGAGCAAACCAAGAAGGATGCTCGTCCCACTAGTTGGCGATAAGTGTTCCGCTAAGCGCGGATATATACTAAGCACGGAGAGGAAGACAACGCGGAGTGAAATTGCATGTTGAAGTTGGTTAGTTAGTTCCACACAAGTTCCGGATGAACAAAGCAAGCTGTTTATTTATTGTAGCTTTTGGAGAGATTGTCTTCAGGTATACCTGTATTAAGTGAAACATCGAATACATTTTATTTGTATTTGCCCTTTTTGCGTGAAATGAGGGCTGGTCTTCATGTTTTAGAGGTTTATAGAACTTAAAATAAGCCACTGAATTTCGGAGCGTTCATTTTTAATGTTTTTATCTGATGCTGCTTCGCTGGTTCTTTTAATCTTCACCTCTGGCTCACTCCTGTCGGCCATGGAGCCATTAGCCCTTTGTCTGATGGTGGAACTGGTGTAGTCGCAGCTTTTATCTTAGAATTCATTTTGCATACAGATTTGAGTGTTTGTGTTGTGGTTGTGTGATTGTTCAAGAAGAGAGATGCTTGACTTCAGCGCCTCGGTAGATGTTCTGATGAGCCGGCGGTTCGCCTGGACGAGTCGTTCATAGTATTGCGTCTAGCAATCCCTGCAACCCCCCCCCCCCCCCCCCCTTCTATGCCAGCTTCGCTTGTATCTAAAATGCACCCTGCCGAGATTGAAAATTAATGCAGATAATGTGCTAGCCAAAGACTTTTATTATTTTAGCTATGTTCTAGGGTAATCAGTAAGCGTTGCAAGACCACAGATACTTCGTCTTCCGACTTGCTCGCAGTCATTTGGGAATTATCATTCTGAGCTTACCGAAGGAAGCCTTCGTTTTTCGTGACGCTCTCTGCGCTAGAAAATTTGTCATTGAGCCCGTTGTCCAGCTATCCGCTGATAGTCGGCGGTGGTCCGGCTCTCTTCGTTCCCCTCAGGGCGTGCATGACACGCTCTGTTTTTAGGGTTCAAGTCTGTTTCCACCTGCGCAGCATAATAAACTTGTAGATGCCTTTGATGGCGCTTTTATGGGCATGTTTCCCTCACCGCGCCTACTGCTGCAGGAGTCTCACCAGTGGGTCAACTCGCATGAGTCGCGAAGCTTGCCTGCTTCACGGTGGGCATTACGGGCGCAGGCCAGCCGCCGTCTCACTTCTTCCCTTGCGGAGCCCTTTGCGAGCACCTCCGTGTGTGCCCGTAGCCACCTCAACGTCTGAACAGGAACCCCAAACGCATGTCCCACACAACGTGGATGTCTCTGCGTGTAACCATTATCGTACGCCAGCTAGCGCCAATTTTTACTATTACCTGTTATGTAATCGCCATTCAATTTTTTTTCGGACCGCCTTTGGTCGGTGTTTCACTTCACAGTAGCTGTAAAAGCACTGATCCGACAGCATAATGGGTATTTTAATTTAACAGAGAAAAATAAATTGTTACATGTTTCGGAAGTCACATAATAGGAATAATAAGACCCATGTCTTTTGCTGTTCATCAAAGTCAAATATGTTTCATTGTTTTTCTGCAGTGCATGCAGCTGGCTTGATTTTCTTACGTATCCCGCCCAAAGTATGCAACGTACGTATTCATAACTTTCGGAAAAGTATGCCATAAAAAATTGTAATCAACTTGCAGTGTCTAGGTGTCCTAATTTTTTAAACGTATTTTTGCCATGTATTCGAAAAAAATAGGTTACACGTGACTATCATTCTCTCTAAATTCGCAATCCCTTTTCCCCGTCCAGCGGAACTTGACAATACTGAGTGCGCTGCGCAAGCTCTGAAAAGTTGGAAATGCATATTCGGCACCTACGCTGTACCCAAATTTAACGATTTATTCTCGTTTGAAAGATTTAAATTCGGTACACTGAATACAAGTTCGCTTATTCTGGTGCTGTATGATGAAAAAATAATGTGAAATTTAAACTAATGCAAACATATTTGATTATAAAAAGTATTAAGGCTAGAACACTGAAGTGCTTAGCAAGTACAAATTGTAATGAAATAATAAATTACTTTATGCCTTCACACTGCGGTATATTGGAGAAAAATTTCACCAATGCCTACTTATTTTAGATGAACGCAACTGGGAAATCAGCCAGGAATGGGATGAAGGTAAGCGATATGGCAGACAAGGCCGAATGAGCCAACAGCGAGTAGTCGAGATGGGCATATATCACAAGTGCTTTGCTTAACAAGCGGAGCTATTGTTATCGTCTGGTTTTCAAAGCCAAACAAGTACAAGCATCCTTTCAGATCAAGTTGAAGGGAGATTAATACAGGCGAATAAATGTGCGGTGCTGCAAAGAGATTCGGAGTGATGGTTGGCTATTCGTAAGAGTGTCCTGACATGAAGACTTCTGGTAGTGTTCAAGTAGGTGGCTATCGGAAAAATCTTTACGAGATAATAGCACAATACGGCGAAAAATTAGAAATTGAATAAGGTAACTAAGCTTCAGTGCAAGGTAAGTAAAGATTCGAAAATATAAACGGCTCCTACAATAAGATCACTGTCTGCTGAGATGCATGTCGTTCAATGTTGCGCCCAGAATATCGGGTGGTGGCCTTCGCTGTACGCTTGCAAGCACAGAATCGCAGTTGTATCTTCTCAATTGCCTTACTAATCTGCTTTGGATTTACCTTGTAACTTTTCTGTTTAATATTACTTTGACAGATCTTAATGCCTTCGCTTTAACGCCCACATTCTTTGGCACCATGTGGTTCTCCACGCTTCTCTGCGCAAATAACTGTGCTTCCCGCGCAATTAAGGTATACGCCGCTCATCCAGCGCAAATAAAGAGTGAACACTAACAGTTTAAGTATGAGAGAAAAAAGATGTGTCATAAAGCGGGCACAAAAGCTGTATAAAGTAAAAGCCTGCTTTAAAACGCTGTCAAACCATTATGACACACCTTTTTAAGATGACTTCAGCGTGCATCCTCCGCTTTCTTATGTTCCCTTTGGTCGGAAATAAACTGGAGGTGGTTAGATTGTTTTTGGAATTTTCTTTTCTTTGGCCTCACCTGCTATTGCCTGCTATCATTGAATGAAGCTGCTGGGCGTTTTAAGTCATGAAAGAAATAAGAAGAACTTTAATGACTTTGCGAAGCTGGCGTATTCTTTCCATTCACAGTGACATTTTTTTCTTGTCATTCTTAAGCCTTCATTGTCCTGACCATCGAAAGATTCCAGCTCAAGGTCCAAAGAGACTTAGTGAGCCACGCATGCCGGATGGCCAGGGACAGTGGGGCCTTGGACTAGGGGCGCCAACCACGCTCAGCCTGGAAGACATCGGCAATTTTCGGGCAAGCAGCAAAGCTCCTTTATTAGAGCAATAAAGTTTATTCACTCACTCACTCCACTGGCATGCTCTCGAGAGACCTCCTTCTATCGCAGCAAAGAGCTCCACGGTACCTCTTTCTTCGCTCACCGGATTGCATTGACTTGTAGCTTCAAGAGATCAATAGAGACCCAGACCGCACATTTGATCCAACCAGTGCATTGTCTTCAGAGGAAAAAAAAAGCTATGCCCATCTTGGGGCTTTGAGCTTCTTCCCAAAGAGCATATTTCCACAGCAATATGTGAAGGATGCAAAAAAAAGAGAAATATTTGAGAGAACACAATACAGTGACTCTTCGTGCTTGGTCAGTCGAACAATTATACCAGGAAAATAAAAGCGAATAGAAGAAAATAATTTTCTTGAATATTTGAGGCAACTGCATTCTTGACGGGTATGGTGAGTTGCAACCCCAGAGTCATGACCGTATTTCGTTCAGGTTAGACGCACTTAGATAAGGCATATATTGTGTTTGGCATGCTCCTACGTTTACTTTCCGGCACTGAAAAATCTGGCACTGAAAAAATCCCACAATTAACTGCTGGATCACTTTCTTAGCATTTTTTAATATGGAAAATGAGGCTATTTGTTAGCGCAAACAAATGAGTTACGAAAAAAGCAACGATTGCGGCTCTTGGTTCTCGCAACGTCTGTTGCCTCTTTTGGCTGTTTTTTTACCAAATATTTACTTTTCACGCTACCGTGTCACAGCCAGCACAGAATCGCTACATTCAAGAAAAGAAAAAACTTGTTAAGAAAAGTTCCTGGCGTGCACACTTCAATGCATGTGCTTAGGAAACCATTTTAATTTTTAATAGCTGCATTGTAACGATGTTTTAGTACCTTATTGAATCCCTAAGGAAAAACGCTGTTTGCAGAATTTTCTTTCAATTGTCTTTCGAAACTGGTGCACATATCCGTACTAGCTGTGTGCGAAACAGTTATTTCTTTTAATGTTCCTGATGCGGTAAACACCAACTCCGTATTTCAGTTTAGTACTTTTTTATATAAAACATTGATCTTCACAAACTTTTAAGTGTGTATTGGCTGATTAGTATGTCTTAAACGGAAATATTTGGCAGGATACGGCTTTGCGACCAGAAGGGTTCATACAGATTTCTTAGATTTGAGAAGCCGATACTGGGTCTAGGCAAAAAAAGAACATCCTAAGAAAAACCTAGCATTTCTAGATGCTGTCAAACCCTTGAATTTATTTAGGACCTTGTATTTTTTTTTGTCTGATAATGCAAAAAGACAGAAACCTAATTATATCCTGAATTTACACTCAGTGATGAAAAAACTTGTCTTTTACGGTTTAGAACATCTCTCTGAATTGTTTTGCTAATGCCTAAGGGACATACGGCAAATTCGCGAACCTGAGGTTGTCACGATTAGTCAACAGAGCCTGCGAGGCCGGCAGGAATTTTCAACAAGAAAAAGTTTCAGGTTCGGAAGAAATGAAAGCAACGTCTGGATAAAGCTTCAGAAAATACATAACCGCAGAGCAGCTTTGATCTCTTTGCTGGCAGTGAGTGATTCACAGTCTTCATGTGCATATCTCCGCGATGGCGCAAGCCCTGAGAGCAAATAGCAGCGTAAAATTCAGCTGTCAGTACGAAACGTTGCGCAAGGTGTTAATCTGCGAAAGCTATTATATGGGGAATACCTTTCGTCACTAATTCGATCGCGAATGCCTTCCTCCCGGGCGCGTTCGGTGGATTCCCTTCTAAAGGACACCTTTCAAGCCCGAACAGGTTTCTGAAAAAGAAGTGCTGGCGGGCAAAGCTACGAGCATCAGGGCTAGTATTTGCACTCAAACACAGAATGCTTCATGGTGGAAAACTTGAAAAGTTTCCTCTTCTCGCGCAGTCTTCCAAATCAGGAGTTTCTTTCAAGAACGAAGCATAGAAAAGAGGTGTTCTCATCCTACGTCATCGAATGTAGTAAACAAGCCAAGCTTTGTAAGGAATTTCATTGTACATGAATCGTTGGCCTCTCATTGCCTCCAGCATACTGTTTAAGTCGTTGCTCTCCTCAATGTCTCTTTGCACTCACGAAAGGCATTCCGTTCTGCCTATGTCGTGACGGCGAAAACCGATCCTACAATAACAGGTCGAATGCTGTGCAGTTAAATCCGGACATATTGATCTCGAACAGGATCGCGAAGTACTTCAATCAATCGATTTTTGAATATTAAACATACGGCAGTAGATAAGTTAACCAGTGCGAGCTAAAAGAAGAAATTGCACCCAAGCTTGCAGCGACGCACCTGCACCAACTTACCTGCAGCGCACTAATCGCTAGACTTCGCGACGCGCAATCTGCTTCGCATCGAAGCTGCAGCGGAGGGTTCTTTAGAACTTGTAACTAACGATTCTAAAAGGTATACACCTGTTACTACTCATTACAAATAGAATAATAGCTTATTGAAACTGAGGTCAATCGGTGTCCGCAAGCCTTCGGTAGTAAAGCGTGCCATGCAAGCGACGCCAAAAGGCGCCTCGAAAGTCGCTAGGCTGGCTTCACCGCACGTCAGAGGTGTTTACTGGCAAATAAGTGCATAAGCTCAAAGGCTACCCTCAGGCACACCCCGCGTTCGTCTTGTAACACGGTGTTACATGTCATGTTTTCTTAAACATCTTCAGTCAAGCTCTCTCTTTGAAATGTTGTGAAAGTAACAGGATGTAGTCCTCGTGTAGCAGTCCTCTGATTCCAGTGTGCAGATAGAAAACGGAATAGGTGCTCTTTTATTTTAGCACTAAGAAAAAATTGCATATTTTCGAAGATTGCTTAACTCATTATCAATAATACGTTTATTGTGCCACTGCTTCATCCAGTGGCAGCCCGTGTATATCCATAGTTAAAGTATGAGCGGTTTAGTTCAAGCTACGCCTATTTTACAACACAGCAGGAATAAATGCCTGCTCGTCAATGTTTATAGTTAATGCATACGGTAGAATAACACACAAAAGGTACTCTCTGAGGAAAAAGTTATGCACTAGTTTCGTTACGGCGCTTGCTAGTAGCCAATAATGAAGTAGCATAAAGGACAGGTCTGCTTAGAATCATCGCCTGTTATCGGGGTCTCAGCTCAGGAATTTCTATCTAATATCCGTTAATACATGCAGGCATCATAAAGAAATTTACACTGCGTGTTCCAAAAGCACAAAAAGGTGCCTCGTTTTGAAGCAGTCTCTTTCGTTATCTATAGTGAATGAAGCCTAGTTTTCTTTAGTAAAAGTTTTTTTTCTTTGTTTGGGCGTAAAGACCCCGCCAGCGTATTACAGGAGCCTAAAGACCATTTCAGTGATAGCGGCAGCGCTCTATTCGGTCAGTAAATTCATTCAGTGGGATATCAAGAGATGTCTTCTTAGCAGGATGTCGAGACCACAATAGCAACGCTCCATCTATTTCGCGTATGCGGAATGATCTGTCTCAAAGTCATTTTAGACCTCATCAAAGAAAACTAAACAAGAGTCGTTTTATTAAGTTTTTAGCTGTGTGTTGCTCCAAAAATGTTCAACCTTGATAAGGACTGCTTATTTATGTTCCAAATTGGTTCTTTTCATCTCACTAGACTTTACAGTTGCAGTTTGGAAGCCGCTTTACAAATTTGCGCGTTTAGTTCATAATGATTATTCCTTTGTCAAAAGTCATTTCAAAGATAATCCCTGAAGACAAATTTTGTTGGAGTTTCTTTTTGTGCAACCTTCAATGCTTAATTAAAGGACAGAAAAAGACATGCACTCCGTCGTTCTTATGTGTTGGATAATTATGCCTGCTTGTGTTGGTGCTCTTTTTAATCCGAAGAACATCATTTATTCGATCAAATAATGCGAACTATACCATACCAGCCAATATACGTTAGTCAAAGAAACACTTAAATTACAAGGATGAGGTCCTTGTTATGTGCCGGGTGCCTTTTCCCTTCTTCTAAATGACATAATTTGCGAAGTGCACTAGTGCCATTGAAAAATATTTTTGATTATTACACCTTACAACAGGGCGTATAAATAGTAAATGACAAATCTACTAAACTAAAATAAACACATAGTATCTACAGCAATTCACTTAGTTCCAATTATTTTTTCTTTTCACGTAAAATTGAGAGCTGGGCCCAAATTCCTCTTTTCGCGTTCACCGTTGCGTAGTGACATACTATCGTCGAAAGTAGAGAGGGTAAAACATATGTCTATAACGACTGAACTGTGTGTTGCGCAGCTACTAAAGCCTCTGCGACCTGGAAGTCAAAAAATGACGATGAAATCCTACGAGTTTAAATGCACATGCTTACATACAGATCATTTCTCACCAAATGTTATCTCTAAATACCGTGTGTTGAGCCAGAAACACGCCCAGAACGTGTTCTAGACAAGCGTTTTGCCCTCTATACAAACCCGTGATAATACTGCAATTCAGGCCCGACAGCTGGGACCCATTTACCTCAGAGTCATTTACAGCTCCGTGAACTGGAGAACGTGTTAAATGCCTCTGTTTCGGAATCACGACACTCTTAGAGGCGTGAGTTTGCGCGAATGTGCCCATTCTCAGGATACAAATGGGCCATAACCCCATCGCGCGTTGGTACAACTTTTCGAGGTTAATTTTAAAATTTGCACAACGAAGTTATGAGAGCTGTTTTCGTGTTGAAAAACATTGTAGCACAGCAGACGAATACACAAAGAAGAGAAACGCACACCACAGGCGTTAATCAAAGCGTATTACAGCATGTGATGCGCATAGAATCAGTGCGCCCGGAGAGAGAAAATTTTAATTAGGCGCGTTCATTGAGATATCTAAAACTAAATATAAAATCCACCTTAAGTGACTAGATCATCATTGTGGAGAAATGATTATTCAGAGACAAAATCTGAGGCCTTTTTTTTCAAATCACGGACACATATCACTGTATAAAAATGTTTGTCTAAAATGTATAATAAGAAAGAAGATTCCATACTCACTAAAAAAAATCGAGGAACAGCTAAGTTCCGTCTTCAAGAGTGTGACGCAATATGTTAATGGGTCCCATCAGCGACTCCACTTCAACTCTTTGGCATATTACCCCATCGGTGCTTCCCTGTTTCGAGATCACATGACGCATTAGTGTCACGTGACACAGGCACACGATTGAGGGCGTACACACCACCGTCATCAACATGGAATGTTTGGTACTAGATTAATATCTATTCCCTTCATTTAAATGCCTCTCTAATCACACAGTCGTGAAGTAACGCGTTATGTAAAAGCGAACACTACATACAGACTTGCGCGATTTGCTGCTGATCACTTCAGGTTTAACTGACTCCAAATAAACTGGCTAAAACGTTATTTCGACAAGAACGCGACATCGAATTGGTGAGCTTAGCTAGACGAAGGATTCCTCTAGCGTACATCGTCAGGTTGATCCCGGACTAAGTAACCGTTACGCCAGGAAAAATTTCTTTGGACGTTTGAGCCATAACGAAAGTCATAAGCTTCAAATCGCGCAAGGCTGTACGTCCTCTAGCCTTTCAGTTTTTTCCATTGCGGGGACGTGCCCCGCATCCCCGTTAGTTTTGCTTTCGCGCTATGCACCCTGCAGCAACAGCATCGCCCCAAGGGACGAGTGCATTCCCTGTTTGGTTACCGTAACTAACAACAGAGGACGCCACAGACGGCTGGCTGCGCACGCGCGGTGGACAGCAGCCTCTCTTCGGCTGGGATTGTCAGCGCGAGCGGACGTGTCGCTCGCGGATCCGCTCTTCACCAGCGGGGCGAGGAAGTGACGGGGAGACGCACTCCCGCATCTCGTCCCGTCCGGCTTCAGAGTATCCCTTGCCCTAGCGCGGGCGGATTTTCGCTCGTAACTCGGACGATCTCGATTCCTTAGAGTATTTTGTGTCTAGCTGGCGTTATATATGCTGTAGTAATAAATGCCTGTTTGGGTCAGGCAGTGTGTCGTTCCTTTGCTCCCACAGAGCAAGGACCACTGTGGTCGGCGAGCGCTCGGTAGCGTACGCGATCACAGGGTGGAGTCCGGGTGGTGTTAAAATGAGTCAGCCGGGATTAAAGAGGGGAGATTGTATTTATCTGCCCAAGTAAAACCCCCAAATCTGTCAGCCCAACATCGGGCCAGTTTTTGGAACATTGGACGACTGTCTGTTCTGTTCGAGAAACGCAATTTGTCCGGACTTGGAAAGTGCTAGGCCTAGAGTGAATTTTGTCCGCTAGAACCTGCGGCATGCTTTCTTGAGTGTGAGGTTTATTGCGCTGCAGCATGACTGAACTTTCTGACATGCTCAGCACGTCTTTTTTCAAGTTTTCTCTGTAGTTTCATCAGCACGAGAACCACTTGGTCCGCATAGAGGGAGCACGAGGTACAGCGCCCCTGGAGTTGCCGAGCCCGAAGCGAGTGAGTACGGAAGCCACTTGGGTGGTCCGAGGTTTCTGTGTACATTTTTCACTGCTGTCTCTGACTCTGGGAGCCGTGGCTCCGGGAGCCGGGTGGCCTGCGGCCGGGGGTGCCGCCACAGGCTCGTTGGTATTGCAGCTCGGCACCGGGCGCTCCGACACCGTCCGATACGGTAGGCGCCGACCGCTCAAAAGCTGCTTCGTGCAGTGAGCGGGGTAGGGCCACCCCACAGAGCTGATGCTTCCTCGCGGGTGCGCGCACCTGACCCGTTTCGGGGCGTTGTTTTCTTCAGTGTCGCTGTCGGAGTGGTAGTGAGGCCTGAGGCTTTTCGGAGCTGCCTGGACCACGTCAGAAGAGACACCATCCCCGGACAGTGGTGTTGAGAGGGGTGCACTTTGCTGACCACCCGTTTTATAACCGCGCACAAACAGAGCAGTCTCGTTCAACTCAAGAAAGGGCTTTGTTCGCTTGAACTTTGCGTTTGCACAGCCGCCCGCCACGTTTTGTTAGCGAATTAACCATTGTCCCATGAAGCTCTTGCGGACGCCTTTTCTCCTTCCGTAACCTAGGTTAAAGGCACGCCGAGAGCGTTTCGGCAATCTTGCAGATCCAGTGGAGCCACCCAGGGTTGCTGTCCTGGGCACATCGTCTCGCTACCACCTGCTACGACAGAGCGTCCCGTATCCTGTTGACCGCATCCATCCGGGCAGCTGTGGCGAGACCAGTCAGCAGTCACCTTCGACTGCTGTTGCCCTAGCGACTACTGCAGAATCCTGGCCTGCAGTTTTCAGCCAGTCTTCTCTTCGCGGGCCAGCGGACATGGTAGCCCACGGGCCATGCGAGTTGTCCCAGTGGAGACCTTCACGCCGCCTTCGGAGCACCGTGGATGTCTGCGTGGACGCTGTCGGCGTGACCTCCGCTGCAAGACCTGCCTCAAGTTCAGGAATGCCAGGAGACTCCTCCGTAGCATGTACTTTCAGGGGCGTGGGTCTATTTAAGGCTGGGAGCCTGTGAGGACGCGCCCCGCGTCCCCTTTAGTATTGCTTTCCCGCGATGCACCCCGCAGCAACAGCATCGCCTCAAGGGACAGGCGCATTCACTGGTTGGTTACCGTAGCTAACAAGGGAGGGCGCCACAGACGGTTGGCTGCGCGCGTGCGGTGGACGCCATCCTCTATTCGGCTGGGATCATCGATGAGAGCTGACGTGTCGCCCGCGGCTCCGCTCTCCGGCAGTGGGGCGAGGAAGTAGCGGGGAGACGTGCACCCACATTCCGTCCCGCCCGGCTACGGAGTATGCCTTGCCCTAGATCGGGCGGAAATTCGCTCGTAACCTTGCTGGTGAGGATCTCGATTCCTTAGCGTGTTTTGTTGCTAGCTTGCGTTATTGTTGCTGTAGCAATAAATGCATGTTTGTGTCAGCCAGTGTGTCGTTCCTTTGTTCCCGTATAGCAAGGCCCGCCATGGTGGGCGTGCGCTCGGTAGCGTACGCGACTACGGGGTGGGGTCCCGATGGTTTTGAAATGTGTCAACTGCGATTAAACTGGGGACAACGTATTTATCTCCTCAATTAACCCCCCCCCCCCAATATACACATACATATACACAGGCGTGCACACACACATAAACCTAATATGCCAGCTGCTTTCTTCCCAACGTAGTTAACAAGCTTTGACCACCTCAGGTCAGCAGTAAGATGAACACCTAAGTATTTATATTTGTGCTCTTTGCTCATGGTAACCTGGTTGATAGTGTATATATAGAACGGGTAGGATTTCTTCCACAAAAAAACAAGATGTACACATTTTTTAGTGTTCAAAGTCATGCCCCAAATAGTACACCACACGGCTATCTTATCTACTTCATCTTGCAGGTATGTGAAGTTAACTATCTACCACTGTATAAATCACGCAGTTGTCTGCGAACATTCTTAGGGAAGAAGTAAATTAGCAATACTATAATTATTGTATAACAAAAAACAAGCGGCCCCAGAACAAAGCCCTGGGACACGCCAAAAGTGACAGGACCATAGTTCGAGGAGGGACCATCATCTACACATTGCTGTCGTAGAGATACGTACTCAAAAATAAACAAGATGAAGAGTTTATTCGAATTGTAGCAGCGTAATTTCTGAACAAACGGATCATGTGCAACAAGATCAAATGCCTTCTGGAAGTCTAGAAAAATGCAATCGATAACTTTGTTTATCGATAGCATCTGCTAGATAATATGTGAACTCAAACAGCTGTGTAGAGCAGGACATGTCTTGACGAAATCCGTGCTGAGCGGGGTTAATTAGATTATGTTTTCCGAGACGCGACATGATACAACTGTAAATTACGTGCACCACTGTCGAGCAAGCTATACTTGTTAGAAACACTGGCCTATCGTTTTATACCAAATTTCTCGGTCCACTTTTATGGTTGAGCACAACGCGTGCCAATTTGCAGTCTGTAGACAGAGTCCCTTCTTGGAAACGCTCTTCAAATAATCGAGTAATATACAATGATAATGTATCAGCACAATTCTATAACTGCTGCTGGCAAATCATCTGGGCGGCTTGCAACCGATGGGCTGAGATTACGTCGTAACTTGCGAATGCTTGTTTTACAAAAGATAACTTCTGGCATAAGATCAGCACTTGTTATAATCTATAGAACTCGCGAGTGGGATGAAAGAAATACTGAGAAGAAATATCTACTAACGGTCTCAGCCTTACATTCATCAACTTCTATCAGCGCATCACCGGTTTTTATCGTTGGTACTGAACAATCATCTTTGCCGCCACTGCGAACATATTTCCAGAATTGTTTAGAATCCTGTACCAACCTATTTCCAAGTGAAGAAAAGTAAGAACGTTTCACTGCTCCTGCTAGCGACGCTAGCGATTTAAACTGAAGCTTCAGCCGTTTTAGTTCAGCCAAATTCTAAGGACACGGCCTTTTCCTGGACTCGCTATCATACTGATGACGTTTCCCGTTCATGTGCAGTGCATCAAACTTTAGCACGAGTTTTTTCCATTCTATTTGTTTCTTCTTGCGTAATCTCACAACACCTTTCTCTTTTCGCGCACAGTACGCGAAAAATCTTCAGATATGCTGTAAGAAGCGCCCTTCAGCTTATACGCACTTGAGAGCACCGACTGCTGTACCTTCGAAGAGTAAAATTTTACAATGACAGACCGATATTTGTCCGCTTCAAATTTACCTAGCAACTGGGCGCGTTCAATTCCCAATGACGGAAGTGAAAGCAAGGAGGCGCATAGGTTAAGAACAAGTTCTTAAGTCTTGGCAGTGGTTTCGTTTTCATAGTCCTCGAGACCTAAAAAGACCGAGTTATCCTTTCTTCCTCTGTTTTCTAAATCTTCAATTTTGGCATTGGGAATCTTCAGCGCTTCATGATCTTGGCACTGTTTTGCTGAAATAGAATCTATTGCTTCGCTCATGTCACCCATTTTTGCAAGCTGGTTTGGAAGAGAACATAGAAGCTAGCTCTTTCAAATAATTCATTTCCGTTGTAATCTGGTTTTGTTTTGCTTTCTTTATTATAATTTAGACGTATTTTTCTGGCCTTCAAGTAGCTGAGTCAACTGTTCGGAGGGACCTGGGTGCAGTTCAACATTGCCAAACACACCAGCAAAAGCAAAAAAATAAATAAAACGCAGTATGTCCAAACCGAGATTGTTGCCACATAACATGAATATTCCGCGACGACACATTTTTTCGCTGTGATGACACAATCAAGAACAACGTGTGGGGCGGAACCAGCAGCAGGGCAGCTTGGCGGTTAAGAGAAGTATGACGAAAACCAACCTGCATCAATAGCAGAACACTTGAGATGGGCATCGCCATGTAACCGGTTCCACGCGCTGATGGTGAAATGCGCTTCGCAGCATTCGTATCCGCAGATCGTTGACGCCCAGTGCACATTGTTGCAAACACAACGTTGCAAAAAGTTCGGCTAAGTCCGCTGCTAAGCACAATTGATTTTCGAGCTTCACACGTCGTCGCGAAGGTAGGATCTGAAGACGTTGCTCCAGAGGTCTGGCACGTATTAAAAACCTGCGTCAATAGCAGAGCAGTTGAGATTGGCATAGCCATGTCACCTAGATGCTGAAATGCCGCTTCGCAGCATTTGTATCCGCAGATCGTTGACGCCCAGTGCACATTGTTGCAAACACAACGTTGCAAAAAGTTCGGCTAAGTCCGCTGCTAAGCACAATTGATTTTCGAGCTTCACACGTCGTCGCGAAGGTAGGCTTCGAAGACGTTGCTCCAGCGGTCTGACACGTATTAAAAGCCTGCATCGATAGAGCAGTTGAGATTGACATAGCCATCTCGCCGGTTTTTCACCTCTATGTGGTGAAATACCGCTTCACAGCATTCGTAGCCGCAGATCGCTGACGCCCAGAGCTCATGGTTGCAAACACAACGTTAAATACTTTTTCCGGATGATCTTGATTTTTGTGTTACTCTCAAACATTTTAATGTAATAACGAAGCGCTGCTTAATGCTAAATGACATGTTAAATCCTTAAAATTTTGTGCACCAACTTTCTGGCACAATCTTAGCTTACCTAATAAATACTGCCCCCTTTTTTTTTGCTTGAACAGTATTAATACAATTGAAAAGTGTTGTGTATTTCACCTATTTGTTTTCTGTGCGCAAGCGAAGCCTGGATTTATGTCATGTTTGTTGCTCCGCCGTGATCGCGTTTCATGCAGTATGTGGGCCTCCTTCTCTTTGCATTGTTCCTTAAAACGTTGAATGTTTGTTTGATTTGTACATGTTCTTTTTTTTACCTTTGAACAGTACTGCAAACTGTACAAGGAAGCTGAGGCCTCGTCAGGCGCTACAGGCCTTTTGCCTCAGCTTCTTTTTCTTCGTAAGGGAGAAATAAAGTCCTTTAAGCTTAAAAAAAAAAGTTCGCACATGTCCGTTGCTGGGCAAACTTGATTGTTGAGCCTGAAAAAAGGACGCAGATTTTCATCCTTTCGCCGGCACACGTTGAACGGGAACGTGGTCTCAGAAGACGTTCCTCCAATGGTCTGGGACTCAGCAAAACCTGCATCAATAGCAGAACAGTTGAGATGGGCATCGCCATGCCGTCAGTTCACACCCCTTAGATATACCTTTTCTCTCTGTTTTGACATAAGACCAAGCTTTGTATCTTTATCCTGTAAAGAGTCAATCTTCGAAATTAAGGCACTGCGTGTCTCACAGGAATACAAGAAAACGCATTTACTATTATTATTATTGTCTTCTTTTCTTAACAAATTTTCTGTTCTGAATGATCGCCTTTCGGCTTTGTCTGTGGGTGCGCTACTGTTGCCCTACTTGAGGAATTTTTGGATGAACTGTTTTCAGTGTTTGACCAGAATATTTTCACGTGAGCTCTATCCTTAAATGTGGCGAAAGCATCTGACTCCCTGAACCGTAAAATCTTGGTAAGCAAGCTGTATTTGTCAGGATTCCGTGGGCCTTTTTATCACATTCTCGAAGACTACCTCCGCAATCGTTATCAAGTGGTCGCTACCAGTGATAAGGGCGTTATCAGTTGTAAATTGCCGCTGAATGCGAGTGTACATCAGGGGTCAATGTTATCGCCCCTGTTGTTTAATATTTTTGTGAATGACTTGCCTTTAGCTATTTCCAAATCTTTAGTGCTCCAGTATGCTGATGACACTGCGTTATTGGAAAAGCATCTATCCTATAAAATGGCCTCAAGTTTGTTGCAAAATGACATTTACAATGCAATGTGCTGGTTTGCTGACAATGGAGTTGCTGTCAACGACTAAAAAACACAGCTCGTCTGTTTTCGTTCTAAACTAAAGACAACTGTTATTAACATTCCTATTTACATACATATTTCAAACTGTGTTTCTTGTAAATGTTCACCTATTGAATATGTGGAATGTGTTCAGTATCTAGGAGTGTCTCTCGACAGTAGCTTAACCTGGCATCACCATTCATCTGTTTGCTCTAAATTGAGGTCAGTGACATGGTTGTTGTTTATATCAAAATTTTTCTGCCTTTATCTGCAAAAAACAAGGATTGTACAAGCTTTGGCGTACAGTGTGTTAATATACGGTATTATTATATTTGCCTTTTGCTCGGATAGTTGGACATGCAGGATCGACAGTATTTCAAAGAATATTCTTAAAAACGTTGCTTATAACACGCCCATTTTGTCATCTGAAAGTATCTTCCGTGAACTATGGCTCCCAAACTTCAAATCATTATTCATTGATACAGTTGTCCTTAAGCACTATTGGTA
This sequence comes from Amblyomma americanum, assembly GCF_052857255.1. Taxonomy (NCBI): domain Eukaryota; kingdom Metazoa; phylum Arthropoda; class Arachnida; order Ixodida; family Ixodidae; genus Amblyomma; species Amblyomma americanum. The sequence goes on from NC_135500.1 coordinate 158,054,362, forward strand.
CAGGGAATTAAAGCAGGAAACTATCCCGACGAGACAACTTAGAAAACATAATCGTTATATTGTTCCTTGGTGAAGCACGAGGTATGGTGCGGCCAGGCGTTGTGCTTATATTCCGGTTACTCCCAACAAACTGCCGGATGATATCTTTAAGGCCAGCTCTAGAGGCAAGCTTAGAGCATTATTGAAGAATGAATGGTAAGGTTAGTTTTAGGATTAGTGCAATATGATTCGCCTTGTTAGAATTTGCACCTTTATGCTCTTTTCAGATTTGTTCTGAGTCGACTTACTCATTTTTAGTGTGCTCTTTTTCATCTTTATTGTTATTTGTTTTCTTGTCTATATACTCATGATTCATGCATTTCAGTTACTATGTATTTTTTAGGCACGGCCCTACAAGCCATGTGAAGGCTGAGACCGGCCTGTCTCGCCTGTATTGCTATAGACGGTGACAAAATAAAATTATTATTATTACTATAATTATTTCCAGAACAAGACAGGCGTGTGGCGGTGAATACCTAGATTAAGCCATAAGTGAGGTGTCGCGCAAGTGGCCGCGACACACATTTCCCCTTCAACATTCTAGAACCTTGCTAGCCGATGCATGTTGCTGCTTCAGGCCTGTTGTTGCTCCGCTGCCAGATTTGCCGCTATTCTTTTTGAAATATTGAGCTTCATTTCGCGGTCGAGGCAGCCGACCTTTGGTTTGTTTCTAAGGAAGGTTTCCTTGAGCCATAAGGACGCGGGGAGGAAAGGGGTGTTAGGCCGGATGTCATCATGCATGGGAAACTCCAGGTTCGCGATTCACCTAACTATCAGGCGCATCTTTCATGTCTTACTGCAATAGCTTTCAATTCCACTGCATAAATGTGAAGTAAAACAAAACAACCACAAATGTTTAAATACTCCTCGTACATTACCCACCTAGGCTACTAGAAGTAGCGATAAAAGCATCGCTTGCGGCTAACTACCTTCTTTATCTTCAAGCTTTAAAGAGTATGCTTACGCGTTTTAAGTGGGGACATTTCTTGCATAGGTTGGTTCACTTCTTTTTTTTTACTCAGAACAGCAAAATAAGAGGTTGAAATCACCGCTTCTATTATCAGCTGCCGTCGCGTTGTGCGCATTATACAGGTGATGGTCTCTGCCTACCCCTGCTCAGAGCTAAAAACCAGAAATTTGCGCTCTTTCTGTCGTCCTACTCTTCCTTGTATTCGCCTCGTCGTGTGCGCAACGCCATACCAAGAAAGCTATGCACCAACTCTCCCAGCAAGAAGTTCTTCTACAATACTTATGCTATAAAGCTTCTCTCAACTTCACCTTTTCATGTCGCTCTCAGCTATCTTAGTTAGTCTGTTTTTCCTTTGTATCCGCCCTGTAACCTGAAGATACCAACATTTATTTGCTCACCGTACGCACATCCAATCTAACTCTAATTATCCACCTGATTTCAAACACGTCGCCATAAACTCCCTTGCCCTTTCTGAATTTCACAAGCCCTTATACGTTCCAGCAGTGTGCCTATGCTGTTTTCCTTTCGACGGCCAGCCACGCTGTCATTATCCTCTTGTGAATCTTTTTCGTTTACCTCGAACGCCTGGTTCAAGTGGAGACTTCAGGCAGGGTGGAACTGCCTCGTTTTTTTTTTCAGGTGTATTCATACGCTAATATCTCTAAAATGTGAATTTCTGGTATTAATATTTCACTCCATTTGTTATTTCCAATTCCCCAAATGGTGCTCTCCTGGTTCGAATCTTCAGTCGTTACCTGACGTAGATAGTTTCTGACTTTCTTTTGCAGCATTACTAATTGCCCCCCTAACCCTTCCTCCGTTGGCCGGAAGAGTAAGTGTCCCCAAGGTTTTCATCCAGTAAATACAATTCTATCGCTTCACTTTTCTCGTTTTATTTCTTTGGTTATGGACTGCGATTCATCTTCTTAGTTTATTCTTCTTGGCAGCCTCTCTACAGTGATTAGGTTCTTGGCACACACTGTAGATCTGACCGCCACGTTGCACAATTTCATCGAAGCTTTGAGGTCGGCGCAGTCGAGTGAACAATGTACGATACACGTCGTAGGGTTTAGTTATGGGAAGTTGCGGTTAAAAGATCTTCTCTGTAATTTTGTGGCCAAGCTCAATTTACTCCCACAATCCTCTCTCCTGTTTCCATTGATCACATCACAGGGCTCACCATAGCCCCTCAAGTTTCTTTCAGTCTACCGATATGCCCCTATTAGTTCAGGCCTCTCAGAATTAAGCTCAAGTATGTGTTTGTAGACATAAGAGCAAAGAAAATTCTTCAGGGGCCATTGTAGCGCCCATTGCAAAACGTTTGCTTGCATATATCATCACAACTAACGTTATTTTGAGAACAGTAGCAATCTGAGGAGACATTATACTTGCAAAAGGACGTCCAATATAGAGGTTTACAACACAATGAGCTGGCGGAAAGCGCAGCTCATTGCGTAAGGCACGTCATAGAACCTGAGAACAGCAATGAATCGCGCCCTAATAGAGTTCGAACGAGTGTGCTTTTGTCAAGGCCCTTTGCAGACCATACGATTTCCGCCGTCACCGTTGTATTAACCAGCAGAAAACCAGCAGAAAAGGAATAGTCTCATTGTACTGAAATACGACATAGGCAACTCGAGTTTTCACTAATTGAATAGATCTCTCTTCCATTTCTTGTATGCCTTGACTTCTGCTACCATGGTAAGCTATTACTTGTACACAGTGGTCTTCAGGTTCAAATGAAGTGTGATACCACGGAGCCCTTCCTCTGACGTGTCTTGAATCAGGCATAGTGAGCGCATGTAACTTTAGTGAGGCAAGCTAACTTTTCATATGCGATGCCAGTCATCCTTTCTAGCACCGGTGTCTTGTTTCTTCAAAATCTAAAGAAAAAGGAAGAGTCTCATGTTGCTGGTCTTAGAAAGTACAGTTCGACTGTACACCACAGTGTTATGACACTGTGTCATAGCCTTCGTACGAACATAATCGCCGCATGTAAAACATAGACATCTTCCAAATTAAAACTGAAGATTCACTAGAGCTTTTTTCTTCACAGAAATAGAGTGTAATCGCAGAAAAAGAATATAATCGACAAAGCTACCACGCAAAGACAATCGACCCTAGCAGACCATTCTTTCAAGAACTGCGAATATTACCGGTATCAGTTGCATACAAACTAAAGATAGCTCAAATAATAAACACAGTAATAAGAGCTAATGATCCAATTCCTCTTAGACTTTTTAGATCGCCGCTGAGACAAACAAAAGCCGCTACTAATAATAGATTTAACCTACCGCCTTGTCATAACACTTACGGTCAAAGGCTATAAGACTACAATGGTACCCAAATATGAAATGAGATTTCCGATGACATCAAACTCAAACACAATTTTTCGGCCTTGTTGAAAAACATTTTTTTTGTATAATTTTTCGTATAATTGAGCTATTGAGAGGGAATTGAGCTATCTAACCTCCCACGTGCCTTCCAGATAACTTTTGTTGATTGATAAGTAGTTCACTGTTTGTATTTATACGCTTTTCGTTCTTAAAGAAAAAAAAACAGTTGATAGTCAGCGCCTGTTTGTGCTAGTCCTTCGTCTTGTGTCCCGTTCGTGTGGCGATGAGAGCGAAAATGAACACTTACCAACTCGCCCAAATTTCCGCCTTGCTAGTTGGAAATAGCACTTCCTGCTGTTATCTACCTTCGTGTACTATCTTGTTTTTCCGACTTTAAAATCAAGGATGAACTAAAGCCAACTAGTCCAACAGCGCCTTTTCTTAAGATTGGTACATTAGATAGAGAATCATTCACGGGCGAAGAAGAGCAGTCTGAAGAGTGCGGCCTTCCAACTAAATACAGGTACTATCAAGTAAAAGCAACGCACAGTGTCTGTCTATGTGGGAGGCTGCCCCGGTTATGCTGAATGCTTCGCGAAATTCTAAAGGGCACTATGACAGCCAGCTTTTGAAGACGTCTGTATCCAATTCCTGGTTGAGTCTAGTGTCTTGCTGTCGCACTTCACATAAAACTCGAAAGCAGGCTGTTGAGATCTAATTTCGACAATGACACGATACTCTACAGATGCCACTGCTGTGGGATCTGTATGCTTCTGCATCTTCATGCCCTTTCCTGTGCAACGCGCAATGTCCCGAAGTCGATGAAACCAAATAAGCAGCCCTTTTTCATATGCGCATGATGGAGCTCAGCGGCATAAAAAAAAAAAAAAAACTACTGCTAAAAGTCTTGTTCTACACTTGACTCAAAAAGTTTTCAGCACAGGATTGGAATCAGAAAATTTGCACTATCTTTTAAGAGACTATGCAAAAATCTGGCGAATAGCATCCCGCAGGACTTCAATGTAAGAGGACGTTTATGTTGCTTTGTTGCGCACAAAGTCGGAACGAATCACATTCTGAGCACCAGACAAAAGAAATAATCGTATTGATAGCACAACTAGTGGGTTAAACTGACATAGGAGTCTCCCACGTATATATCACCTTTAGATTGAGCACCTGTGTCTTTTTACCAAGAATATGTCACCTCAGTCCTCCCTCCGTTTATGACACGTCCTCTTATCCAAGCGCTAAGTTTTCGAGCGTTTGGATGCAAATATTTGCGACAGCAATACTCACGTATTGCATCACTACTGCTTGTTTAAAACACACGAAGTGTACATTCACGCACGTTGAAAAAACGCATCTTCCAAGGCTTATAAAAGTGTCCTGAAGATTAAAGGTTTCTTAGTCTGCTTGGTGTCGTTTGGTAAGGCACATGAGCGAAACAATATCCTCCCCCTCAAGCAAGGCGTTACGAATTAACGAAAAAGACGTCAAAATGCTCGAACATCCTTCTAATTTCCAACGTAGTTTGAGCCACGATGATTGCTGCCCAAGCGAAGTTTAAATTATGGAAACGGTTAATGACCTTCCAGCCAGCAGAGGTTCGACAAGCAAGCTAGCAATCGGGAATTTGTTCGGACATTCCCGAGCCTTTATGCTCTCTGCAGCAGAGAATCTGAGTCGAAGCGCAGTTTCAGGAAAAATTTGCCGTTATTCCTAAAGCAGCTAGTAGTGAATTTCCTTGCGATGCTGCTTTTTATGATCTGCATTGTTAGATGATAATTTTTTTAGAACCTTTTTACTTTAGTTTTTACTTTAGCGGTGCAAAAGCCTTTTTACTATATGAAAAAAATAAGACAAAAGGCTCGAACAGTGCTCAATGCACTGGCTTTCGAAAAGAAGAGAATGATTTATAAAGCCGATAAATTTTTCCCAGATTTCGCAGTCAGGCCACACCCGTTTAACTAAGGCTTCTACATCTTGCAATACTTGCTCTCCAGTTGCAAACACCTTTCTTCCCCATATTTTCATCGCAAGCTTTCTGAAGTTTCAGCCATTCGATATTCCTCTTAAAACATTATTTGTGCCAAAAAAGTAATTTTTCTGCTTGTTTTTTCATAAAAAATTGATAATGAATGTTGCCTAAGTCATTGACACTCTGTCTGTTTTAACCAATAACTTTTTATGAGCCCTTTAGTTAAATGCTGAGAACGGTTTCTCAGTGTAAGTTTCAAACAATATCACTTATATATTAAGCTCAATCAGAGCTGGGTCCTGCAACATATGCGCACGTTTTCAAAGCGTCGAAGTTTTATATCTTTTCTTAATTTGCTATGTTTTTTTTTTGCTGACCAAAATATTATAATAGAACAAGTATGGCACCGAGCAAATGTTTTTCGAAGAACCATTAAAATTAATTGCGTGATCTTATTTCGCATGATAATCATCAGATGACTTTGTAGGATTATGTCCCGGAAGCGAAAAAAAAAACAATGACGCGCATCAAGAACACAACCGAAGAGCTGTGTCTTGGCGTCACCTGTCAAGGCCCGGCGCCTTGTTTAGTTTACTCTTTTACGAGCTGCCGCGCAAGGCCACGCTTATGGTGTAGCCAAAGACGGGTGCGACAGGGTCCCCCTTCTAGACTGGAAGTCGAAAGCGGACGATGCGATGGCGACGCGCAGATGGGGAAACGGAAAGTCTGAGACAGCAGGCAGTGCGTCGTCAAAGTCAGTCTGCACAGCAAGGCATTGAGTCGGGGTCTCCGGGTACGCTGGTTTGAAGCGGTCCAAACTGACGGCCACCTGACAGCATTCTGGAAGAGGGTGGCAATTTTTTTGCTGTGGCAAATGACGAAGGTTCTGTCGTAGGCCGAGGTTAGTGGCACCCGGTAGGCGTCTCGACGATGAAAAACATGCGTGGAGGTGGCCAGACCCGGGTCCACATATGTCTTGGCGGGGCTTGAAGGGCGAGGTGAAACTTGCCCGATGTCGTCAAAGCAGTTCACAAGACGCTGCAGGTACTATTGCGGCTAGGCTGGTTGTTCTTTCTGACGAGAAAAAGGGTCCGGGGTGATGCAGGGAAGTACCGTGAAGTAGCTCTGCCGCAAAGTAGTGGAGGTCTGCTCGGAGGACATCTGTTATACCAACGGGTACAAGCAGCAAAACATGAACTCTATTGGCGCAATTAAGCCGGGTAGCTAGGGTGCCCTTCATCCTAAATGTTTTTTTATACTTGCTCTCAGTTGAAGTTGTGGAGCAAGGCGAAAGCTGAGAGAATACTAGGCGTGCAGTTTTAAGCCCCCTCTCAAAGAAACATTAAAAGAAGTCAAGAACAAAATTTTCCACGCGTTCATTGCCCTCTCATCTGCCAATATACAAAACTGCAACTGTGACGACTTTTAATGACGAAGGATTGGCCCGTCTTTCCCAGGCGCAAAACCGCAGTGCATGGAGGGTGTTTGGAAACAGATAATGAGCGTGATTTGGAGATCCACCATTTCTCTCTTTTTCTCTCTTTCTCTCGCTCTCAACGCACATATATAGGCACACGTGTTGACGGTTCAGCCATTGGTGCTATTCTGCTGGCCCCCACTCATCAGGAACACGGTGGCGGGATTGCTAGTGATGAGTGAGGCTGATTTCGGGCACTCTTCTCTGCTTGTTCGCGTGCCTATTCTTGTCAAGTGTGATGCAGTAATAGACAGCGCCTCTGCGTCTCGCAACCTTCGTTGCCACGTCAGTCTAAGGCTTGTCTCTCATTAATCTCAGCTTGTATGGGGCCAGTATCTATTACTCGGACTGCCGATGCCAGACGAGGTTTTCCTTCCGCTCTAACTCTGTGGAAGCCGATTCGTGCGTGGAAATTCCGGTTTTGTTGTAAGCCATGCACTGCTTCTGACTTGTCTGCAAGGAACAATCTATTGCTTGTGTGGCCAGAAACAAGAAACGCTTCCATGGATGGTGTTCGCATTAATCATTGTGCAATGCTGACTTCAATTTGTTCGTGCCTCAGTTTCGCAACTCGAAGCTTTTTCTTCGAGCTGAAAAACCACTTGCCTTTATGATGCTACTTGTAATTTATGTTCATTCTCGTAAAAAAAGAAATATACGTGGTTAGATTTGTAAGATGGGCACATGGCAAGAATGTATGTTACGAAAGACAAGAGCACCGAAAAAAATCGACACATAATTACGGCAGTCGGTGATGCAAAATTTGAGCGCAGCTCTTCAATTATGGCAGCCGTTGCGGCCGCGGCAGAAGTGGAAGGTTCTACCTGCCACAACTGACAGGTGGCTTGTTACTCTGCTAGAAGCCCTCCGCGATCTTCGTATGGCAGCCACCACTCTGTTGTTCATTCCTCCGCTCCCACCATGGCAGGTGGCGTTTCACTCTGTTACTACCTGCCAACATGCCGCCTATCACACGCCTACACCCGCCAGCTGTCACGTTGTGTGTTATGCCCGCCCCCCCCCCCTCCCCCCCCCCCTGACGACGCAGAACTGGCGCATAAGAGCGGCGCTCTAAATAATTATTGGCCAGAGAAGCGGTTCGCAGGAGGGTCTAAAAACAGAGTTTAGAGTATCTTTGGTAAAAAGGAGCTGCTGGTCACAGAGTATGCGAGGCTGTTGACAAGTACCGTGCTGCAATTGCAAGCACGAAGATTTCCCGGATGGTCCACCTTGACTGCTTAATAAGGAAAATAGCCGTTGGTGGCAGCCTACGACATGGATATAAACACGCAATCTGGATATGAGCACGCAGAAGCTATACTAAAACACTGCGCCAATAGTGTTGCTTAATATTCTAGAAGGCCGTAACGGCCTTAAGTTACCGGCCAAAATTAAGGTTTTAAATTTCTGTTAGCTGTACAGCTTAGACTAGTATCTTTCCTGCTGCAGCAGTCCTCTACATTGAACGCTTCGCCTTTCAGGGAAAGGGATCCCGAGAGCCATGGTCTCGCCCGGCGAATCAGACACGCACACGAACCACGAAAGACACCGCTTAATTCTTGTCCATAACTTCGCTTCAGAAGGGGCTCTATAGAACACAGCAACGGCACCATGCGCTACACTCCGCCAGGCTAAGGCTGCAAGAAAACCGGTGCTACACGTGAGCACGGCAGAAGAGAAATGCAGACAGTCGAAAGGGCAGATATAAACTACTAAACAGAATGCACAGTGAAACGCGGATGAGACAAAGCGGCAACGATAAGGGCTTGAAACTGCGCATGAAACTTGGCTGCTCGCGCAGCAGCCCCTCACGCCAAGACTGTTTTACCATTCTTGCATGCCACTTCCGTCTTCGCTCTTCATGTCGGTACGGTGACGAGCTGCTGTCGATGTACATACATCCTGAAAGCTCATGCAGACCTCTGAATTCGGGATCGCGCCCTAGCAGCGCGCCCGCCCGCAGGAATGTCAACTCGTATGGGGATTCCTGCGTCACTTATCTAGCTTCCACAGCAGTGATCGCCACATCTCTCGAGCGACGGTTTGGTCATGCGCAGTTGCGCTACCATTGCGCGCACTTTGATGACTGGAAGAGAGCACGCGCAGTTTAAATTGCTCAAAAAGGTGCCGTCGAAACATTCTGATCAGGTTGCATCGCCATGGGTTCACCACTACATATAGCCGAAATAAGCACACCGGACTTGTCCGAAAATGTGCAATGAAAGTGTGTGCTTTGGCAGCCTTCAAAATAATAGTGATTGTTTTACCGCAGGAAGTAAGCACGGAGCCTCTCTTTGCAGCCCTCAGCAACTCGCACTACTGTTGTCTCGCAATTGATTCGTAAAAACTTCCGGTCACTTTCTACGGTTATAATATACATGTGAAAAAATAATTGATTCAGTGTGCTGTCAATCTTTACCCTCGGAATGTTTCCCTAATGATCACGACTCCACACTTCCAAAAATATCGAAGCCGTGCAAACTTCATTTCCTCTTTCTACCTGCCCTATACTTACACGCGTGTACTGGTGTGTATTGGTAGTGGAAGGTGTTAAATGTGCAGCAAAGATTGATGCACGTTAAGACGAAATTTGAATGCATCTTGCCATTTGTCCGTCAACAATTTTTCTTCCTCAAGTTTCCGACCTAGGAAGTGAATTACTAGCGCATGCAATTATGCAGCACTGAACGCGTCCCTGTACAAGACGAGAATTGGCAAATTTCTATACAACATGCACTTTATTCGGCTAACCCCTGCCCGTGAAATGTTATAAAGATGAGCATCAGCAAAGTTAGGCACTGCCAACTCGAATGATGCTTCCTCTTGCAAAACATTCTTCATACAGTTCATGCAGCACTGTTCAAAAGGAGCTGTTGCCTCCCTGTGATAGAAGTATCTAAAAGCGCCCCAACTAAACAGCCTCTAATCCTTCGAATACACCTTCCACTATACAGAAATGGCTATATCAGACCGTCTGCCTGAAGAAAGTGACAATGCATATGAATAGAATGTATCTGCCACAGCACCTAAGGCCTTCAGTGTCAGTTTACTTGTGTGTTACGAAAGTTCCTGTGGCGTTCATTTACAAAAAAGCGCAAATACACAGTAAATGCAAAAGCGTACGGCGTAGCTGGCTGATTAAGTCATCTATAAACAAGGCAACTTCTTATTTTTAATCCGAGAGCGTAAGTGCCCTTTTGTCGAAAAAATTGTCCGGTGTCTGCGTCGACATCTGTGGTGTCGGCAGTGGCGATCGTTTTAAGCATCGCAGCCGGAATTGCCGGTGCAACTGGCCACTCCGGAAACATAGTTAGGCCATCTAGGTCACGTGACCTTGTGGCGTCATTGCAACACTGCCTGCCACAATCTGAGGAATGTAAGCACTAAGCTAATTTTTGGTCGCGAGAGGTCGCTCGGGAAGAGGAACCTGGGTCTCACGATCCCCACCGATGGCAGAACCTGCCATCGCAGGACAGTGCCGCATCCCTTAACGCCTGCACCATTGCGCCGGGAATAGCACGAGGACTTCCAGTGATCTACGAATGTAAAGTAGAGAATCATAAACTCCTCATATATGACATTAAGCACGTTAACTCTATCTTGTCATGACCTTAAAGCTTAGCTTAAATGCCCCACCTGTTTTTTTTTTCCAGTAGATTCTATAAAACATTTTTGGCTGTAACTGCACCTACAATGCGCCCGTTAAGGTTACAGTTCGTCGTCACTGAGGGCGATTTATACGCACCACGACCATAGAACGTACATTTAGAATCGGGTCTATTTACAAGCAAATGACCGCATTTGCGCATTGCTTGGGAGCATAGACGCGCGAAGCTTATCCGCGAAGTGTTTATTTATATAACGGAGGCAAGCACGCTTGTTCTAGATGTGCTTTCTTCAGAGAAATAAACGTGCAAAGATCACTATAGAAAAAAGGTTAAAGTGCACTTCTTCTGTTAATTGTATTTTCTTTATATTTTTAGGTTACAGTGGAAAAATTGGGAATTTCTACAAGTTGTAACAGCACAGCCAAGAACGAAATGCATAAAAAGCACTGAGCAGCAACATCAACAAGCGGATTTTCATGATTTATGCAAAGGATCAATGGACGTACCACTTTATGGAACTAGTGATCAAGAATGTCTTATAACACTATTTTGAGTCATTTCAGGCTCTCGATTGTGCCCACTTTCCCGACATCTCCTTCCCGTGAAGCCGGGTTTCTTGCATCACTGAGTGTCCAAGGCGAGAGAATGTTGGAGCGAGAGCAGTGGCCTGGAAACACGTATGCGTAGACCTAGCTTGCCGGTGAAACGCCGCGGCAGCCCCAACAGGGCCCAAGACATAGAGAAGCACTTCGGTGCGCAAATGAGAGCCTGTACTAGTCGTTCATTGATTACTGCTGCAGCATCGGCAGCCCACTAGCTACAGAAAAAAAAGGGAGTAGAACCTGCTGAACGGAAGAGCGGCGCCATCGCAGCTAAGTTCGAACAACAGTGAGACTTATGCGAAGTGTATGTTCCATTTGACAGACAGGTTGTTGAATGACACCGATGGAAGCCTTCACATCTTGGAAGTGGCAGCTCATGCAGGATACGACGTCTAGAGCCGCAAAAGGAAACAATCTTTCATAGATTATTTACAATACGCTCTGTTTCCAGGGTATTCATCCTGCAGTCGTCTTTTGCGTCGGCACAGTTTCAGATCTTATTTGTGAGTTAGATCAAACCTCGCTGGTCTGCTGAATTCCTCCCCACTGTCAGTGACACAGCTCCGAAAGCATGGAGGGATGCCCTCTGAGTTGAGCAGTTAACTTTTTTTTTTGAGTCCGGGCTTTTGCATACCGCATGCGTGGAGGAATGCAGAAAGACATTTGCAGTCGTGGGAGTGTGCTTTGTGTTTCTCATGATACTGCCTTGCCTTTTTCTTAGGCTGTCTCCGTACCACTTTAATTCCCCGATATCGCTCTCGAGGTGTTTTTTATGCGACTGTGAAGCATAAAGCATGATCATGCCATGGTTTCCATCACCGAGGGTCGCACTGAACGGTGAATCTTTCAGATAATCTGTAGTTTTGCCTCAAGGTTTGAAGCTTGCGTCATGTGGCCCTTGCCAGCATGCTTTGCCTCAGAACATGCACTGCAAAACTCATTGCGCACGCTACTATTAATTTTTGGTTGGCAATATCAAAGGCACCCACTCAATAGAATGACCGAACGGCCTAACTCTAATTTATCTACACTTTTTTAGCTATGGTACGGATTTCTTAGCTACTACTCGTATGCAAATCCACCAAAACGCGCCATAAACAGTAATGCTTGAAGTTTTTAGACTGTTATTTTTGTTTTGTGATCAAATGCTGTGGCGTGCTCTTGCAGAATTCAAAATAGTAAATTATGGGGGTTAGCGACCCGTAAAAAAGATGGCCAATAAGAGACGCTTTGTCGAGCCCTCTGGATCACTCTAGGCCACCTGGGGTAATGTGCGCAGAGGTCGCGCAGCTCATGGGTGCTTTTGTATTTCGCCTGGTTCGAAATACGGCAACTGCAGCAAGTATCTAGCTGTCGAATTTAGAAGGAGCAGTAGAACGCGAGCCACTGAGGCTACGGAGCAGGTTCACAGGCGATTGATCTTTCCTCATGACACGTGCTGGCGGCACCGGAAGCTGTGCCCAAATGTACACACAAGGTCGCCCTGCGAAGTGGCGCAATTGCCCCGTTGCGTGACAACGTCAAAAACAGTCACATTCGGCTAATAATCATAACGATATGTGCAAGGTTCCAGCAAACTTTTACAGTCGTGAGTGAAAGGGCTGTAGCGGCCCATAACCTCCTTCTAAAGTCATTCTGCCGTGCATGAAAGAAAGTACCCTGCACTTGATTCTCAAAATTGAAGGCGGAAATTCTGCGCTCGCTCATTTTATGCTTTATGATGACTTGGTACAGTTTTCACTATTTCGACGGGAACTAAATCGCGACAGACCTCTTCTAGCTGTTTCGCTTTTGCTTTTTCCACAGAGCCGCCTTCAACGACGCGCTATGCGACATAGGAAGACAGCTGAAATAAAAGCGTCTTATTTACATCTTTTTTAATGAAGCAGCCTGTATGAAACTTGTAAATTCTTTGTTCTGTTCTAGTCTGTTTAGGCACATAATTTGATGAAAGCACATGGGAAACTATCGTTTTTTTTTTATTTAGCAGCACCTGGCAGCTTGTAACTGTCACAGTACCCATCAAATAGACAGTTCCTGGAAATGCGTTCAGCGCCTCAAGAATACAAGATAAAGATAGAAGAGATGACTGCTTTTCTCCCTTCTTCGTGTCGGTCCTGCGCTGTTTGCCAAAGTAATGCAAAATAAGAAACAATAAAATTACGTCACGGTGACAGCAAAGTCACTGCATTTGCTGTGTGATCACGAGCCTTACCC